>NC_142435.1:27672500-27975000 GCF_059453495.1 Arachis ipaensis
AATCTATCAATGATTTATTTGCTCAAACTACTCAGATAATCTAGCTTCAGCCATGACAAGTCTATTACCTGCAATGAGAGCACGATATTAACAGCATCATATAGCCTCTCTGCTTCGATTGGCTCACCAGCAATCTTTGGTGAAATTTTGGAAAGTAATAGAGCAGCCTAAAAAGTAGCATATTTATTAAAGTGGCAGAATAAATTAAACAAGTACAATTTCTTCTACTTTTTTCAATCAATAATTACTTTTAGTCCTTCAGATGTGCAGTCAGATATTGGCCATCCATGATCTCTAGTTGAAAAAGGCCAAGCACCTTTGGAAATGTGACGGTACCAATAATTAAGATCACCTGGACAATCTTCTAAAACCTTTTACAAGAAAAAGAAGAGAAATGTTGATCAACAAGGGTGAACCGATGCAACAATAGTAATAAAAGTGTGAAAGTTACCTGTGATTTCTTAATAAACGAATGAGCTTTTTTAATAGTTTGGCCATATTCTTCAATGAGGTTAGATGAAATAATTGCTTGGACAGCAAATGCAGCATCCCATAGTTGACTTCCATTGTATCCCTGCAACAAAAATTGGTTACAAGTAAATTTTGTGATATAAGCTTGAGCAAACACTATTATGACCTTAAGAAAAACCCAATAATGCTGCAACAATAGTTTCACATATTATTTTGCACTATATAAATATCAATTTTAAGCCCATATCATTCCTAATCATCCGTGACTATGTCCAATTATATCAAAAACATCTTCTGATCACTCTGATAAGAGAATAAGTTGACTAATATGTGGACCTGCATTTTCATGCCATCTTCAGCAATCCACAAATAATCATTAAGCCTTGGAAGATGCAACTTGAAGGCCTCTGAATTTGGATCTTCTATCCAACAGCAGAGCATATTCAACACCTGATTGAGAATCGGGCAAAATAACATTAACAAGATAATTAGTATTTCATTTTTATCCCCAAAAATAAATGAATAAAAATTGTCAGTATTTTTGCTAATCAAGTCCCCAGTTAGCTGGAAATATATATATAACGGGAACAACGAAGAGGTGCTCAGGCATCCACAAAAAATACAATCAACAGTTTAACACTAAATGAAAATAACACAGTAAAAATAAATCAATATGTAACCAAAGCCTAACAATTATTTTGGTCATTAGAAAAGCAAGTTATCCAAAGATGAATAGAAGGAGATTTCTAATACCCCAATGCAAAGGGAGGGAAGTTAAGAAACAATGAATAGTTGAAGAGAAACCTTGTGACTCCTGTCCCCTCTCAAGAATTACCTTGTTTACAGGACCTATGCAAATATACCGAGTATTCTCATCTTCATAGTGTATATGCTTCATTACAGTTGTTAGAGCCCTTTCTCTCAACTTGTTTCCAGGCCAATGCATCATAACAGGCTCAACGACCTTGTGTAGAGTGGCCCAAAGAACATCCTGAATAAAAGGATGAGGATAGTACAAGTCTTCCTGCATGAAAACAAAGACAATCCTCTTGTAACGTTATCTTTAGCACAATTAAATTGGTAGTTAACAATTTTAGAGAAATCAAATGCTGATGACAAAGTTCCCAATAGTCTGACACTTTCTACCTACATTCTTCCACACAAAGTTTAATTTCATCACAAAAGGAATGAGCCTCTGCATTGCTCAAGCTTCAAGCCAAGGGAATTTCAAATTCAAACAACAGAGGACATTAAATATATAAAAACCTTTATTGCATTATCACCTATCAGTTGAAGCTTTTGGAAGAATCAATGCTTTGAAATGAAAATAACATGTTATAATGATAGTTTACAATGGCATTATTCTAAGGACAATAATAAGCATATAAGAAGTATCCTAGTAATTACTTGGTTGATAACGGGGTGGCAAACAAAGTAACCACTAATAATAGTGACATGATGGTTGCCATTGTAGTTTGTAGATTGGTATTATGTGGGCATAAACAATAGTAACTGGTTTTGCATGGATATAAGTTCTGGTATCAATTCAACAGGATAATTAACATATGATTTTGACGAGAAAAAGAAGCCAATACGAGGAACAAAGTGCAAATTCTATTTCCATGCAATTGTTAACTACAAGAGAAAATTTCAAGTGTGGAGGCTCAAAATGTTTTCAAAACTTACAAGCATCACTAACCTTAGCACACAAATTGCGAGCTTTATCCCAATCTATATCATGATATGGTGTGTTATAGAGCTCTTTTCTCAAAGATAACACTGTTGGTGTGATTGGACCAACAAACCTCTTGCCATATAAGTAGGACATGGGCAAATAGACCATCCGGCAATGACACCACATCCTTCCTGTACAGTACAAAAAATATAACTCAAAATGAAAAATACATATAACATTAAACAGTGTTTAAGATAATTCACCCAAAAACAAATTACAATAAACATAGACAACTAATTTTAAAATGATTCTTTGTACAAGTAATCAACAATAGAAGTCATTCTTAAGGAATAAGGACTGCATACGCCGCATGAACTCATGAACACATACAACAATGCCAGCCTTTTATCCAGTAACGATGATATAGAGTACTTAATCACAACACAAAGGTTCCTAGATGAACAACAAATAAATTCCAGCACAAACTTTACATCAAAAGTCTTTTGTACAATTTGAAGTCATATTGTTCAACCTAAAATAATATATGTATCTCTCCAGCAACAAGATCAGGTTTCGTGTAAGGTTGAAAGAAATTCTCACTATCATAGTGCAATTTGCTCTATTCCTGGAGTAAAAAGTCCAACTAATATACAAAAGCTGATCATATAAAGAAACTTGATGCATTTGTAAACATCCTATCATGAAACACTCAACTGTGAAGCATGAAAGAAAAATGAACTCTTGGAAACAATCTATCATTTATGTAACAGCTCATTAACATCGATAACCACTTAAGTGGATAGTTGTTCCTAAACTGAATATTTTTACACATCTATTAGTTCATGTATTCTCTCTGAGAAGATTGATTGATAAACAACTAGAATAAAACACAATAACCTGGATGAAATGGGAGCAAGTATGGAAGTAGCCATATCTCAGGGGGCATGGGATTATTTCCTGACCATTCATGTGCCCCGAGCACCTATAATCAGAAAGTAGAAAATAAACAAATATACCATATACATTAGTAAAATCATTAAAAATATCTTAATATTCATATGATGAAAATTTAAAATAAAAAATAGACTCAAAGATAGGCTAAGATTTTAACTGAAAGCCACATTTTTCCCCATGATGTTATGTAAGTAGCACCACCATGTGATTGAATCCAGTTACGTGCTTTCTCCATGTCCCCTCCTCCATCATTAGGTCCCTCACCAAGCAATCTCAGAACAACATAATTTAAGACAGAGCCAAACATGGTGCTTGGACCTTCAATATGCAAACCCCATCCACCATCCTTGTTCTGTAGTTACAGTTCACTAATGAGAATAATTTCTGGGACAAGTCCAAAGATTAGGGTGAAGGATGGGACAAAGCTCTTACCTGATGATTATAGAGATATCGGCATATTTCCTTTTTATGTTCTTCTGTTAAGACTGCATTCAGTCCTCTAGTGACAGAAAGAGCAATTATCTGTTTGATTGGATATCCCAAACAGTATTAGATATCCACAGCTATCAAGTCAGAGGAAAGACAATGTCAAACATAATTTTGAAGGAAAAAGTTGCAATATTGTCAAAAACAATGTATTTTAAGGCCAGAATATGCATAATATAACAATTAACCCAAACATTATTTGAGTTCCACATTTATCATTTGGGAGGGAAGACAATTTCAAACACAAATTTGAAAGCTGAAGTTTCAATATTGTCAAAAAACATGCGTTTCAAGGTCAGAATATGTGGAATATAACAATTAACAGAGAAAAAATTTCACAAAGGAGAAAAGATCAAGTGTTCAAAATAAAACTTACCAAGCCAGGCATAAGAAACATGGGACCTCCATAATCTCCAGGCCAGTGTCCATCGTCACTCTGGAGGGTTGAATGGAAAGTAATGGCCCTTTTCAATGTTCTTGTCACAGTCTCTTCAGTAACATCTTCAATATCTTTTACTCTAACTTTGGGTAAGACTTCACTAATTGGGTTCTCTTTTGCAAACTGCAATGTTTTTTAAGAAACATCATTGAACTTAAAAGGATTGAATTTCTGATATCAGAAACTTATAGCTTTGATACCATAACAACGCACAAAATATAATATACAACCTCCCAGTATAACAATATGATAAAATGATTTTCTAAAATGTCCTCATTTTAAAGATTTAAAAAACACTTCCGAATTGATTTCCACGTTCGAAGAAGGAACAAGTATCAAACAAGTACACAGTATAATAATAATTGCTTTTTCTAAGAAATTAATGAACTAGGTCAGTGTCTGATTGATTAACAGCAAATAAAACCACAACTAAAAGCAGAATTTCTATAAGAGGGGATTATTATGCCAATAGCAACCAACTTTGTAGACAAGGCTAAAGAAAACACCTGCACAAGGATTAGTTCCGCACCCAAATGTAGCAGAAAACAATTCATGATCTTACTGCCCTAGACCCACCTATTCAAACTTAACATATGTTGTCACTTCTCCTCTACATAAAGTATGAATCATTGATAACTCTAATCCTTAAAATTTTTTAAATAGGGACCACTAATCAAATCAAATGCTCTTGTAACTTTTGATACTTTATTTAAAAATAAAAAAAAATGAAAAAATAAAAAGAAATTTTTATAGTATAAATTGTAAGTAAATAAAACAAATTTACTTAAATGGAAAAAGAAAAACTATCAAAACTTGAATGGAAATTAGCCTCAGAGAAAAAGAGTACCTGAATGCGCATGAGGAGATCAGCGCTATGCTTGTGTTCAAAGCGATTCTCGCGGAAACTCTTGCGAGTGGCTTCAATCTGAGCGAGCTCTTCCGGCGATCCGAGATTAGGATCGAACTCCCAAATCTGCCGGCCAATGTGATCATTAAGTGTCCGAAGCCATGGGCTTCCACCGTCGGAAACCTTGAGCCTCCACATTCTCTTCGGTCTAAACCAAACGAGAACGAAAAGAAGTTTGAAAGTGACAGAGATGAAATGCAAATGCAACTGCGAAAGTGAAAATGGAAATGAAAATGGATGTGAAGGAAGGTATGTAGAAATAAGAGTAAGTAGATGTCATTGGGTTTAAGAAGAATCCACACGAAGTTGTAGAACCTGATAGGGGTGCACATGGTTTGGTTAATCCAAAAACCAAACCTGTTTTTTTGTTAACAAAAAATTTAATCTTGGTTAATTAACCAAATTGATTTTATATGATAAAACCGGTTATTAACCGGTTAAAAAATTTAAAACCGATTTTTAACCAGTTATAAAAATAACAACCCATTTTAAAAAAATAACTAGTTTTTGGGGGAAAAAACGGTTTTTACATAAAAAAAAAAAAAAACCTTTTTCTTAAATTGAATTTTTAATCTAAAATATTGAAATTAGAATTGTTCAAATTTGGTTTTGGTTTTGATTAACCAGTTAGAAACCGATTTTGTTTAATTTGGTTTTGGTTAACCTATTTTAAAAAATATGAATAAAATTTTTAAAATTTTGTTAAATTGGTTAACCAAAATGTGGTTATGGATTTTAACCAGTTAACCACATTTTGGTTTTTTTTATGTATACCCCTAGAAGCTGACCTGGTTCTGATGGTGGTTGGTTGCTGTTGATACCTCTTATGCAATAATTATATGAATATCATACACTGAAAATGTGAATCACTATAAGTCTATGATGCCATCAATGCTCGTATTAAATACTCGGTTTAACTAATGCTTTGAAAAAAATTTTAAGTTTTAATCAAGGTTCTGAAAACTGGATCGATTATCGAACCGCTTTAGTCACTGATTTACTAGTTTACTGGTCCAACCATGGTTTAATCGAAAAAACTGTTTTATAATAAAATAATTTTAAAATTATAAATACACCCTAAAAAATACAAACATCAAAATATTATTCAAACTTTAATGGCATTATGTATAACTTTTGATGACTAAGATTAAATTATTATTGTATAATGACATGATACTCATAATTTATATGGAAAAATAAGATAGTAAATCAAAAACAAAATTTTTCACCATATCACTATTTAAAAACTCATATATCCACCTTAAACTAAGAAAAAATAAATTAATCTGAGAATTAAGACTTTCATAATGCAACATAATTTGTGAAGCTATACACAAAGGTCAGTCTTAAGATCCAAATAAAAGGGTGCTTATAGAATATAATTCATATTTCCTAGTACTAGTATAAACATCCTAAAATATAGCAACATAGCAGAATAACCATCCTATATAAAAATCACAACACAAAATAGCAACATAGCAGAACAATCAATCCTAATCAATAATCAATTAATCATTCAATTTAAGCACAATTAACTCACAAAACACAAAACAACAGCACATCACTATATATGAAAATACAAAACACAAAACAGCAACACAGCAAAACAGCCATGGCTAATCAATTAATCATTCAATCTAAGCACAATTAAGTCATTAAGACAGTCACAATCTAAGCATAATCGAGTCACAACACAAAACAAAACACAGCAGCACAATTTTAATGAAGATTAACAAGATTAAACAGTGAACTAAATCAACTGAATCAGCACAATTTTAACAAAGATTAACCAGAAAAATAAATCAACTAATCATTCAATGATTCAATCCAAAACAAGAAAACAGAGTATAATATAGCTAAATTCAAATTTCAATCAAGCATTAGCAGAATCCAAAAAAAAAAAACAATGTTCTGAGTAAAGAATGAAGAACAGAGAACAAAAATTAAAAAAAAAATGAAGCTATTGCCTTCGTTGTGAGCGGTCTGAGCAGAGGGGCAGAAGCACCACAGAGACGGAGACTAAGCGACGAGCAGGACGACGGAAGGTGCAAAAGCGCGGCGGAGCAAACGAAGAACAAGCACTAGCAGTGAGCACTGACCTTCGAAGGACGATTGCGAGCAGACGACGTCGACAGTAGAAAACGAAGACTGAGAGCCAACAGGGATTCTTCTTTGGAGGACACTGACGGAATAAAGAGAGGAGCCCCTGACTGAGATGGACAGCGTGGGTGGCTCACTCCTTGCGGCGATGAGGCTAGGGTTTCCATTTTTGTTTGGGGAGAAAGAAGGAAGGAGATAATAGAAACCGGAGAAGGGGCTCTAGGGTTGGGAGGAGAGGCTTCTGTGCTTCACACGTTCCCCTAACTGCGACAGACGGCAGCGGTGGCTCACTTCTTGTGGCTTGCGGCAGTGAGACTAGGGTTTCCGTTTCTTTGGAGAGGAGGAAGGAGATGGGGAGAATGGGAGAATTGGAGAAAAGGTTGGTTCTTGTGGCTTCACCAAGGTTCTGAAAACCAAACCGGTCATCGAACTGCTTTAGCTACTGATTCACTGGTTTACTGGTTCGACCGTGGTTCAACCGAAAAAATCATTTTATAATAAAATAATAAATAAAATATAAATAAACACACTAGAACATAATTATAGTTTAATATAAACTTTAAAATATCATCCAAATTAAAAGTACTACATAAACCACAATGTTATAATCTCATTCAAATATAAACTCAAGTCAAATAACAAAAAAAATATTGACAATATGTCACAGCTGTGTTTAATATCTCATTTCTTGAGTGGATCATGGCAGTAGTGTGATTCAAACAGAAGCATTCTGAAGACAAGAATTAAACGCACCAGAATGAACAGCATTTAAGGTTTCCCATTACCATTGCATACAATTATTCTTTAGTTTGAACAGTAAACACACCTACTTTTCAACAAGCTAAGAATTTACATAATGACACATCCTATATAATATATTTTCATATGGCAGTAGTAAGTAGTTTACCATCAATTCCCATCTACTACTACTACTATAATAGAGTGTGAAAGTACTACTACTACTACTATAGTATATAGTGTGAAAGTCTTGAGAACAATGTAGGTACTAAGCTTAATAACAAGAGTATGTTCATACAAAAATTGAACAATCAAATGAGCAAATCAGTAGTATTGTGTTCTCACAAAAATTGCGCTATAACAAAAGACGGATCATAATGAACAAATAGAATCCTGAAAAACTTTTAACAAAATTTACAGCATAATTTTAATAAAGATTAACAAGATTTTCAGCTGATCACAATTTTAGCAAAATTTTATCACAATTTTAACAAAGATTAACAATTTTTTTCCAAAAATTAACCAAAAAAAATCCAAACAGTAAACTAATCATTCAATGATTCAATCAACACCAAGAAATAGGGGTGGGCATGGTTTGGATTTTCAAAAATCCAAACTGCATCCACTTTAGAACCAGTTTTGTGGTTGATGAAACCAAACTGGAACCGGATTAAAAAGAAAAACCGGTTCTAAACCGGTTTGAAAAAATAAAAACCGGTTTTAATATTTAAATCCAGTTTTATATAAAAACTGGTTTTAAATCCGGTTTTTAAATATCCAATCCGATTTTTTTTAGAAAATCCAGTTTTAAAACCAGTTTTAAAAATCCAATTTCCAAAACCAGACTTTTTAACAAAAAACCCAGTTTTAAAACCAGTTTTTAGAAATCTAATTTTCAAACCATAATTTTTTTAAAAGTAAAATTAATACTAAAGTCTTTTTAAACTATATAGGTTCATTACAACTAGAATTTGGTTCTTTATAAATCTAATGACAATATCTAATTTATGTAACATTTAATCATTCTCAAAACATCAAAAGAACACCACTGAAAAATCTCCCTAAAACAACCAACCCAAAATATCAAAAGATGCTAACAAAATCATCAAACAACCACAACCTTGGAGAAAAATATATCTGCATATAAAGCAAGGTACATCACTCAAACATAGTCTTCTATATGAGGCACTCTGCATCACAAAAAATAGAAAATAAGATTAAAAATGAATAACATAACCGAAAAGAAAAAAGAAGGGAAAAAATGCAAGAAAAGTAATGCTTAAAAATAATTGCAGCTTAATATTAGTACTTGGTAGACTCAAATGTAATCCGAATTCAGTCAAATGAACAAACTAAGATCCAAAGCCAAGGAACACAAACAAGGCATCACTTATTTGGAGAAACAAAGTTAATAAAACAAAGTTAATGTATGACTATGACCCCAACGCCTTTGTCATTTTGTTAAGTGCAAAGCCAAAAATTTGTGAACTATGAAACACTCCCAAGGACATAAAAGGGTGATCTCAGCAATGCAAATAAATCTGGGGTTGAAAAAAATTAAATTAAAAAGGAAAAAGCCAAAAAAAGGTGGGTGCCCAAATAAATTAATTAAGAAAAGAAGTTGAGATCTTTATTGTGAGATATGATTGCTTGATGATTACATTTGAAGGGGAATGTTGCAAGTCAAAGATGGGTCTCCAAGAGAAGATTGTGACAATGTTAGTACTCCTCACTGTCAAAACACAACCTCAACAACCTTAAAAACATGTATTTAACCTATATCATACCCAAGATCCCCTACAAACCATAAATGACACTTATATAGAACCATCACCTTTCTAACCAAATCCTAAAATCCTAACCCACCATACTCTCATTTTACCACAAAATATCATAAACTACCCTACCAAAACGGCCTTATCTATCTCACATACTAAAATTTGGTGCTAATTGCTATTAACAGTAGAACAGAAATAATTCAAAGTAAAAAACTAGAAACAGCAATACTGCTAACAGCAGAACAGAAACAAAAGCCAATGCAAATCTCCAAAAACCTTTTTGCATTTGCGCAATTTCAGTCTCAAATACCACACAGGGCAATTTCAATCTCAAATACCACACAGTTACAGGGAAATTTCAAAGTGCATTGCATTCTAGATTCATAGAATTCATCAAGAGGCAGAAATCAATGTACATTTTAGTTTCACAAATCAAGTTCATATTAACAGTGAATGCGTGAATTGAAGCTCATTTGTTGGATAGTTACGTATCATCAAAGATTAACTATCGCCAAATGGCTTCTTTTACATCAGATTCTTTCCTGTGAGAATCAATCAATCAATCAAATATGTATGAGATTATTTACCAGCACCAATCAACTTATTAAGTAATTATCAACTAATTGTAAAGCAATTATCAACTGATTAAAAAAATTAAATATGAAAAAAGCAAGAGCAGAGGCAAATGGTACTAACCCTGGGACCCAGAGGCAATAAGCACGAGCAGAGGCGAATGGAAAGCAAAAGAACCGGAAGCCCGCACCTGTGACGGCGAGTCGGTGACGGTGAAACCAAAGGATGACGATGGCAAACGAGAAAGGAGGACCAAAGGCAGAAGAAGAGAAATAGAGGTGAGGCCGTTGAACGGTTGAAGGAGACAACACGGTGCCGGTGCCAGTTGCCTGCTCCGGTGCCAGCTGCGGCGGAGACTACACGGTTGAAGGAGAAGAACCGAAGGAGAAGAGGACTGGATTTGTGCGTGCAAAGTGTCAACTATGAACTGGTTCTGTGGTTCACCAAATCAGATTTAGGGTTTTTTTAAATTTGGATCTGGATCCAGATTTAAAACTGTTTAAATGGTTTGGATTAAAAAACCAAACTATAAAATCAATCCAATTTGGTTTGGATTTTTTTTATTTAAAACTGAATTTTTTTAATGGTTTGGTTTGGATTTAGTTTAAAATCCAAAATCTGGATTTTTTTGCACACCCCTACCAAGAATACAGAATATAGAGTACAGAACAGTACTGGAGGTCTGGAGCATAGCTAATCATTCAATGATTCAAGTTATGGGAGGGAAAGCTCTAAGATGGTTCAATCATAGCCAAGGTTCTGAAAACCAGACCGGTCATCAAACCGCTTTAGTCACTGCTTCACTGATTTACTAGTCCAACCGGTCTAACTGTAGTTCAACCAGAAAAACCGTTCCATGATAAAATAATAAATAAATTATAAATAAACATCCTAAATATCTTTCAAATTTAAAACCCACATAAAATATCACCAACTAAATGTAATTAATCATCAAAATATGCAATATCTTGCTGCAAATTTGTTGACAATTAACATAATTATACTTCCATTAAAAATAGCTAGATTGAATTACAATGCACAAGTTAAAGGTAGAGCCTGAAACAAGAAGAATGAAAACAGAATTTTGTTTATATAACAAAACAATCAAAACATGAATCATACAATCACTAATTGCAAATTTTTTCTTCATAAGAACAGAACAATGAAAACATGAAGCATATAATAAATCAAAAGATCACCAATTGCAAATTTCTTAATAAGAACAGAAGTTAGAACAGTGAAAAATGAAGAAAGATTAGCAGTTTGCATCCCAATTTTAACAAAGCTCATCACAATGATTAACAAAAAAAAAAAGCAATGAAGGAACAGTGAATCAGTAACATAGGCAGTGCAAATTCAAGAAACTTTAATAAAATTTAACTACGGAAACAGACAGTAAAGCAGTAATAGAGTTATCAATTTAAAATTTATCATCAAATACAATCAGTGAGCAAAACCAATCAACCAAGTACTGACTGGGCATTCGGGGAAAAAAAAAAAAAGAACCAAGAGAACATTTAAATCACAGCAAAAACACAACAACAATAGGAACATTTAAAACAAAGCAACCCAAAAAAAAAAATCTAAAAATCACCATTGCTGAAAACAATGATTTGATCCGTGTATGCTCAAAGAATTAAAAGCTAAGCTTACAGGAAAGTGAAGAATGCCAAAACCAAAGAACCTTCAATCACAGCTTAAATCAAGAACAGAAAATCACAACAAAAACAAAAAAATTTACCAGAAAAATACTAATGCAAGTGGAATCATCATGCTAATATGTTTTCTGCAAAGATGCTATTTGTGCAGCTAAAATTTCCTAATTACTAAGATCCAATTATTCTAATTTCACATGCAATCAACTTACTAAGTTTCTAAAAGTTAGAAATTATAAAACCAACCAGAAATATGGTTAAAGCATTTCATCAAACATGTTGAGTGCGGTAAAATTAAGATGAAATAAGAGAATTCAAAGCTTAATATCAATGTGACAGAGAAGAGAACATAACTATTATAACTTTAATTCAGTCTATGAAATAATCCAAACCACTACCAAATCAAATAGTTACTTATTGTAATAGAAATCAGAAGTTGCAGAGTTTGAAGCGAGTATTGGTGTTGTGTGAGTGTATTGTCTGGTGGCGGGTTTAGGGAACTCACGGCGGTGACAAAAGAGAACAGTTTGACTGCTAGGTGGAGCGCGCGGGTTGGTCGCAGAGTTTGAAGCAGAGCAACGTGGCTTCCAGACGAACACAAATGCGAACTCGAACGGTGAACGGCGAGTGAATGCGAACAGTAAACGCCGAGCGAACGTGAACGGCGAAGAACGCGAACAAAGACGACAGCTGAACGAAGACGCTAACGTGAACGGCAAACAAACGGCGACGGAAGCGCGGCTGAGCAGACAAAGACGACGGACGCGGAGCTCGAGGAAGCAGCCGCGATCGGTGACAGCAAACAAGGGTTTAAGACTTGGAGCACGAGGGAAGCTAGATAGACGGACGGATGGCGAACTTTGCGTGCGACGGACGCGGCGTATGCCACTCCTTGCGGCGGGGGTGTAGGCTTACAATGCTAGGGTTTTTTGGCTGGGGTGGTGTGATTTCTTTCTGAAAAGGAAGGGGGAAAGAGAGAAAGAAACGAAGGAGCTTCCGTTTTTGTGTGAACCGGGTGGGTTTTGGTTCGGTCCGACCGGCCGGTTTCAGAATTTCTTTTTTTTTTTTGTTCCAGCATTTCTAAATGAGGTATAAAAGGGTGGCAAAGCGGGCCAGCCTGCCCCAATCTGTCCCGTCCCGCGCCTAGGCCCGTCTTATAAACGGAACCGCCAACTAAGAGGGTTCAAAATGCCAGTCCGTCACGCTTTATGACAGATTAGCAGGTCGGCGGGCTAGCTCGCTTGACTTTTTTTTTTTTTTGAAAAATAAAGAATTCATTAAAATTAACCAAAAAAATAATAATTAAAAAATCAAATACAAATAAAAAATAGCCAAATTATAATATAATTTATTTTTTATTTTTAACTTCAATAAAATTGTTCAAAATAATATTTGTCAATAGAACCATCTTTATTTTAAAAAATAAGTCGCATAATTTGAACAAATATACGAAATTGTAAAATAAAATAAATAAAGTTAATAACTAAAAGAAAAATAAAAACAAAAACAAAAACAAAAGTGTTTGAAAATTCTATAATTATTAGTTTTATAATAATAATCACTCTTTTATTTAATAAAAAAAATAATAAAAATCTTTGACCCGTGCGGACCGGCCTACCCCGCCCCGCCAAAATCTGCCAAATTGACGGTGTTGGTTTGGCAGATTTTTTTAATTAGGCGGACTCGAAATCCTAGCCCAACCCGCCATTTTTAGCGGGTTTAGTGGGTCAGCTCGATGGGTTCAACCCGTTTTGCCATCCCTACTATGCCTGACCGGACCGTTAATGTTGCCGGTTTGCAGTTGAACTGGTCTGACCGGTCAATCTGATCCGGTTTTTAGAACATTGATCATAGCTAACAACCAACAATTCAACAATTATCAACCATAATTTCATATCTAAACTCAGTAACAACAGAAATTATATGATAGCAAATTAGTAATTACAATGAAGCAGCAACACAAATTCAGCATCAATAGAACCAACTGCAACAACTAAAAAACTTCATGCCAAAATTCAAAAATTAGAGATGTAGTAGAAGAAGTAATAGAACAGCACATTGAGGTAGCGTTTGTTTTGAGGTACTAGGACAGAGACTGGAAGACTGGGACTCAGTATCATGTTTGTTGGCTCAGAGACTGGTACTAAAATTTCTGTCTCTGTCCCCAAAATTTTAGTATTTCAATACCTCTAAAAAGTTGGGACACAGGGAATTGAAATTTTTAGAGATGAAGACTGAAAGTTTAATAACATTTTATACCTGAAATACCCTTATTTCAATTAATTAATTCTAATTTTACCCTTTGTAGAAATTAAATTAGAGCTTCATTCTTGTTTCAATTTCTGTCTTCCACTTTATACCAAACAAAATACTGAAATTTATTTCAGTCTCTGTCTCTGAGTCTTTGTCTCTCAGTCTCAGTCTTTCAGTCTCTATCTCTCTACCAAACGCTACCTGAGAATTTAGATCTAAGAAATTCAATTGAGAAAAATGCGACCTCACTCACTGTGGATCCGTTGTCACACGACGGAGCAAAGCAATGGCACCGAGGTCGTTGGTGAACGACGAAGGAGAAGATACCGCGATTGAAGGCAGCGACAAGGTGCTAAATGGTAACGAGGACGGTGGTGCAATGAACGGTGGTGGCGTGATGAACGAGACTGGCGATAGTGGTTCTGCGGGTGTGCTTCACTGCAACCTCGCGAACAAGCACAGCGGAGCTGTCGCGACACAAAAAAGAGACAACGGGAGCATTGAGCATTGACCTTTGACGACCAGACGAAGACGACGTCGACCAGAGGGCAGACGAGGACAATGGCGACCAAAAGGCAGACAAAGACAAAAGTGACCAGAGGGCAGATGAAGATGATATCTACCACAACGAAGCTGCTCGACAAAGACGACGACGGTGGTGGAGGCTAGGGTTGCCGTTTGAGCCTTTGGAGTTTGGAAGCTATGGTTGGTTGGGTTGCTTTCTGATTCAGGAAGGGGGCTAGAAGGAGGAGTGAGTGAGTGAGTGAGTGAGGTTGTGAGGGTGTTGTAGTTTAGTTAGGGTCTCTTTGGTTTGAAACAAAGCGGCGCTGTTTGGGAAAATTTTTGAAAACCGGCTGGATTTCGATTTGGTTCGACTGATCGGTTCTCGACAGGTTTAGCAGTTCAACAGCTGTTTTTAAATCTGGCGGTTATAGTTTCTACCTGAACCGCAAATCTCGTCGGTTCACAATTTGACCAGTTCGACCAAACAATTTGAACTAGTTTTCGGAACCTTGGGCTTCATGCGTGCTTCCATTTTGTTTTCGTTTAACGTGAAATGGCATTGTTTCATGAAAAGTGGTCGGGTCCCAATCTGGTCCTACTGACCGATTCTTGACCGGTTCAGTTATTTAAATTTGATTTTTGGATTAGCGGTTTTGAATGACAAATTGAACTGTTTAAGTTGACGATTCACAGTTGAATTGGTCGAATCGGCCGTTGCAGTCCGGTTTTCAAAACCATGGCTTTAATATATTTATTAGAGGAATGTTAGTTGTTAAACCCTTCTTGATCCAGCCAGTTCGACCGAAAACTCGGTCACCTGGCCAGGCCAAGACACTCGTCGAACCAGACAAGTATTGGACCCGGCGAAAACTGGTTCGACCTGGAGGTTTTTAGTAAAACCGATGACCCAACTGGTTAATTTTACCCGATTTTCAGGCCGTGCTTTTTTTTTTAAACCTGAAAACGACATCGTTTCAGGTATTCCTCTCCCCCCTTCCCCCTTCTGTATGTTGATGAAACCATATGCCTAACCTGAATGGTGAATGGTGAACCCCTAACCCTCATCTCTCCCCTCACCTCGTCAGTCCGTTCAGTCGTCACTCTTAGTCTCTCACGGTCTCACCTCGTCACTCACTCGGTCTCATCTTGTCTGAGATTGAATCTCGTCGTCACAATCTCGTGCCCTTGCATTCGCGGTGTAACACCCTACCACACAGAGTCTTATGCTTAAGTCATAAAACAGAGGTGGCAAGGTAATACGACCTCTAAAAGTAAAATTTAGTATATATAGTAGTGTGAAGAATGTTTGTAACTAGGAGCCTTTAGAGAAAAAGGGGTAAATCAAAACCGTTAAATTTAAAAGCGCAACACTCCGATCGATAACATAAACGAAGCAGATAAGGTAAGTTAACGTGAGCATATATACAAGAGAGTGCCAAAAGTACAGATATCAAAGCTCAAGACTCAGTTTGCGAAGATAACCGGTCCAAGCATAGAAGTATACATACATATATATAAAGTAGGAAAACCCAAAAAAAACCCAAAAGATAAGTTATATATATATATATAGTGTCTTTTAACAACTGGAGCGTCAAAGAACTTTTGTTTGAAGAGTTACCTAAGCCTCGACTTCGACTTGAGAAAACTCATGCGCTTGTCAATTAATTCTTGGTGCAAAACCTGAGGCGGATACCTGAGAAGTGGAGTTCCCTTATTTCATGCCTAGAAGGCCCTATCTATGCTACTAAAGTTTTCTTTCTACCCCGAGCTTCTATCTATTCTATCTATAATGTCTTCAACAAGCTAGCGAAGATGGAAGAGCAGACTTCTGAGGAGACTGGAAGGCAGGTCTTTCTTTAGAACAGATTCATTCCAGAACAGAAAACCTAATTTAGAATCAGAATCGCGCTTGGAGCCTATCGCTAGAACGAACAACACACCTGCGACCAGACTTGCTACGCTAGTAGGGCTTGTGGGCAAAGCAAGAGATCTTATTTTATCCTTAAGGATAGGGAAGTCTACCTCAACCTCGGGGGGAAAAAGTATTCTCCCACGGAGGAGCAACTGAAAGAACGGACTAAAGCGAGGAGTTTATTAGCCATACGGACGGCCATCTCAAGGCGCATCACGACCTACAGGCAAGACCGGCGAGACCTGGGAAGGCACAAAACATAATTCTGCAGCAAGCCTCAGCGAGAAGCCTCACGTCCTGCATCTGAAAATCACAAAATCCACATGGGTGAGAACCGAAGGTTCTCAGCATTGTAACAATGCCCAAATATCTAACATAATGTCTTGGGAAAGCCGAAGGCAATCCTAGAACTCCCAATTCATAATCAAAGCATATAAATATAACTAAACCATGAGAAACAAAAATAAGCAACTATCTACGGATCTTCAGTCTAACTAAAACTCCCCTTTCCAAATCCTTCGAACCTCCCAACCGCCACAGGTAATTTCATACGCAAACACAATTATATCAAACAAAGAAATGCACAAATAGGAAGCAGATACGGCAATTAGACAATTAGCAAGTAATTATGCAATCAATTAGGCATTCCAAACAAATCACATATAATGCATATGATATATGCATGTCCTAGTGGCAGATGAGTCTCATCTGTCGGTTATAAAGCCAACCCGACAAGTCCTGGTAGCTAACCATTGGCCTGTCCTTCTGTCGCACATTCCCAACACAAGTTATTCACAACATAATCATAATTCACATACAACACCCTCACTCGTGTTTATTCACAGGGGCGAGCTCATCCGGAACTTTCAGTGTCCGGCCACACTTACGACATAGGGTTAGCAGAGTATTGAGTCTCAACCTGGAGCACGTGGTGGCTAGCCACAGCTTTCATCCAGGAAAACTCTTATCTCAGATAGATGGAGTGCAACAATCACAATATCAATAAATCAGCATATATGCATTCATTCTCAGCCATAAATCAACATTCATCTCAGCCATCCAGCTTAAAATCATAATTCATTACCAGCCAAAATCCATTATCACATCCAGCCATTCGGCTCATATCATACACAGCACTCCCACCATCCTCCTCAACAACTCATACAATCATCATTGCTCATAATACCTCAATATTTCCATTTTCTTCATCCGCAAGTTACCCCCTTCCCTAGCTTCTTCTTAATTACTAGGCATTCTATATTGATTTAGGACTTAAAGGATGAAAATGGGGGTTTAGAAGCTTGAAACAGAGTCTTGGAAGATTACAAGCTTGTTGGGAAGGTGAAACATTTAAAAACAAGGTTTTTATAAGAAAATAGGGCAGTGTGCGTGCGCACGCCTAGAAAAATTTTCAAGATGTGTGCATACGCATAGAGGTGTGCATATACACAGGTGTAAAATTTTTCCAATTTTGTTCGCTCGCACAAGGCGTGCGAACGCCCTCAGCAGAATACACTTCCCAATGTGTGTGTGCGCACAGCTTGCAAAACTTCGTTGGTTGTGTGTGCGCACAGAGCGTGCTAATGCTCCCATCAGTAACCATGTCCCCATGTGTGTGTGCACACAAGGCTATGTGTATGCACAGTTTCAAAAACCCACGGGCTGTGCGTGCGCACACAAACCAGAAATCACAAATTCTGCAGCATTCATAGAATTCAGATTTCAAGCTCCAACTTTCAACAATCATATCTCTTTCCACAGAATTTAGTTTTCTACAAAATTTAAACCATTTTAAAGCTTGTTAAATTATCTTTCATTTGATATAAAATTCATTAAATTTCAAAAACGGTAGCTTAAGATATGATCCATTAAAGTTCATCAAAATTTCCTTTTTTACAAAAGTGCACTAAATTCTCAATTTCCAATTTTCGAAACATACACTTCCAAATCCTTTTAAAACCAACCAAGACTTACCAAAAATCAACCTCAAGAGTCCTCAACTCATATTTTAACATTTTTATTAAATTCACAATCCACCAATCCACCATTTTGACCAATCTCAATCAAATAACTCAATTTCAAACAAAATATCATATCATATATCTTTCCTCATCCCAAATTCCAACAATACCAATTCCATCAACCATCAATACATACAATCAATATCATCCTCACCTTTAACATGGTTTCACCCACAATCCAATTTTAACCAATCATTAAACATATATCAAAACATGCATATCTCCCATACATCATACCATTAAAACATCCAAAATCCACTAATCACATACATAACAACACAATTCATCTCAACCAATCAACAACATCAATAGTTCAAATCCTGTCTTAGGGTCTCTACCTAAGTTTTCACACCACATTATATTTTAGATATAGGAAACTAAAACCATACCTTGGCCGATTCCTGTTCGACCCGGAGCACTTTCAAATTCAACTTTCAAGGTCCCAAAACTTTACCAACAGATTTTCAAGCTTATTGATCCACTCCAAAGCTTTCCAAAACCATCAATCAAGTTCTAATGTACACACATACATTGCCTAATACACATAATATACACCCACACATACAACTCAATCACTAAATCACAAAATTCCAAGTGTTTAGCTTAGAGTTAAAAATCTTACCTTATTGAAAGATCAAAGAGACAAGATTAAGCCTTTCTCTCAAGCTAATTGGCTCCTATAACATCAAAAATCTCAAAATCTCAACACTTTTTACCCAAAATTTTCGAAATTAAGGGCTGGAAATTCAGAGAGAAAATTGTAGCTTACCTCAAGAATAAAGTAGTGGGTTTTGTAGAGCTCGACGCTGCGATCGCGTGGCCACAAACGGTACAACAATCGGAGCTCCGGATCAAAAGTTATGATCAATTGAAGATTGAAGTGAATTTGGAAAAAGGGTTTCATGCTTTCCCCCTCTTCCTTGCTGTGTTCAGCGTGGAATGAGTGCCAAAAGGGGGAGAAGAGTGCTTCTTTGTTTAATTGGGCTGAGTTGGGTTGGGCTTTGGGCCCATTTTGCGCCCGGTTCGCCTGGTTTAGCTCGTTCGGCCCAATTTTGGGCCGATTTCTTTAAAATTGGTGTCAAAATTATCGTTTTAATTTTCTCTATCATATTAAACCATAAAAATCACGTTTCTAATTTTCTAGAATAAATTTTAATTTATGGTTTAATTAGTCATTAATTAACCGGGTTTTACTTTCTACCCATCTAAATGGGAATTTTAGCCACAAAATTCGAATTTAGTTACCTGAGAATAGGTGCGGGCAGTCTATTCGCATTTCCGAGTCAAGTTCCCAAGTGTGCTCCTCAATACCGGCCCGACTCCATGCCACTTTGACTAATGAAACCTCTTTTTCGTGCAACCGTTTAATACTCGTGTCATCAATTCTGACCGGAGTCACCAGCATAGTCAAATCTTCCTTTAACTGGACCGATTCAGGTTCTAACGCATGGCTAGCATCAAGAGTATACTTCCGAAGCTGCGACACATGAAATATGTTGTGCAGGTTCGAAAGGTGAGGCGGTAGAGCCATCCATATGCCACCGGTCCCACCCTCTCGAGAATCTGAAACGGACCGATGTATTGAAGATTCAGCTTCTTTGTCTTAATCGCTCTACCTACTCCTGTTGTTGGAGTGACCTTAAGGAAAGCATGGTCTCCTTCCTCAAACTCAAAGGCTTCTACCTCTGATCGGTATAACTCTTTTGACGGCTCTGAGCAGTGAGCATCTTATCTCGGATTTTCTTGACTTGTTCAGTAGTTTCAGCTATCATTTCAGGCCCCAACAAGCTCTTCTCCCCAACTTCATACCAGCATAGCAAAGATTGGCACTTCCTCCCATGCAGAGTCTCATACAGAGCCATTCCAATCCTTACATGGTAGCTGTTATTGTACGCAAACTCCACTAGCGGCATATACCGATCCCAGCTCGCCGGCTAATCCAAAACACAAGCCCTCAACATATCTTCTAGGGTTTGGATCGTCCTCTCAGATTGACCATCTGTTTGAGGATGGTACGCTATGCTCAAGCTCAAACAGGTTCCAAAAGCTCTCTGAAATGCATCCCAGAACCTTGAAGTGAACGGGAATCTCTGTCAGAAATTATAGTAGTAGGCACACCATGAAGTCCAAACAAATGGCACGTCCTTGAGGGTTAACCTTGTCAATGGTAAAGCTATTTGCGAAAAGCCTTTGATGAATCTTCGATAGTAGCCAGCTAAGCCTAGAAAACTCCTTACCTCAGTTACTGAGGTCGGTCGCCCCCACTCCATTACTGCTTCCACCTTAGAATGATCTACTGCTATCCCCTATTTACTCACTATATGGCCAAGAAACTTCACTTCGTCCTTCCAAAATTCACATTTGGACAATTTTCATAGAGTTTCTTTTCCTTTAGTATCTGCAACACGATCCTCAAGTGTTCCACATGTTCTTCTTTAGTCTTAAAATAAATTAGTATATCATCAATAAAGACGTCAATGAACTTATCTAAAAACGGGCGGAAGATTCTATTCATATAATCCATAAACACTGCAGGAGCGTTCGTCAACCCAAAAGACATTACAGTGCACTCATAAATGACCATAACGAGTCCTGAAAGCGGTCTTAGGGATGTCCTCATCTCTCACCCTTATCTGGTGATAACCGGATCACAAATCAATCTTGGAGAAAACCCCGGCTCCCTGTAACTGATCCATGAGATTGTCAATCCTCAGCAGCGGGTACTTATTCTTTACTGTGACCTTATTCAGTTGTTTGTAATCCACACAGAGCTGCATACTCCCGCCTTTCTTCTTCACCAGTAACACCGGCGCTCCCCACGAAGAAACACTAGGGCGGATAAAGTGTTTACTCATTAAGTCTTCCAACTGAGCCTTGAGTTTGGTCATTTCTAAAGGCGACATTCTATAAGGGGCAATCGAAATTAGCCCCGTTCTTGGTACCAACTCAATTGTAAATTCAACCTCTCGGCTAGGAGGGAATTCCTCAATGTCATCCAGAAACACCTCAGAAAATTCACAAACAACTGGGATTTGCTCTAAATTTTGTTCTTTACCTGACACACTCGCAGCTAATAGCATCACGCCCTGACACTCCTGTCACGTAGTTCAAATAACAGCCATTCACCACAACCGGCCCTTCTGATCCTTCTGGTATGAAATGTAATGATTTCTCAAAACAGTTCAGCAAAACATGGTTTTTTGACAACCAGTCCAATCCCAAGATAAGATCAAGACCGGTCATCGACAAGCAAATTAAATTGTGGACAAAATCACGCTGCTTGACCCTAAATGAAACTTGTAGACATCCTAACCTAGTCACCATGGCTTCGTGAGTGGCATTATACACCTTCATATTGTAGCCGAAAACCGTAATCTTCAATCCTAACTCACTAGCCTTTTCAAATGCAATGAATGAATGTGTTGCTCTCGAATCAAATAAAGCATTTAAGGTTTGACCAGCCATATTACATTTACCTCGGATAAGTGTATCAGACCCTTCGGCACCTACAGCTGAGGTAGTGAACACCTGACCAGGCTGTTGTGCTCTCCTAGTACCCTGTCTTTGCTTCTCCAGACAGTTTGAGGCTTTATGTCCCGGCTTACCACATGAGTAACATAAACCTCAACCGACTTTATACGGAACACCAAGATGGTGACTTCCATATCTAGCACAAGCTTGCTCATTCAGAGGCTACTTCCCAAATATTCTTCCCAGGAAATTGTTGTTGTTAGGCCTTCTGAAGCTATTCTGACCCTGAGTCTGCTGTGCTACAAAGCCTCCCCGCTTGAAAGGCGGACCTCTAGGAGCAAAGCTCTTCCCTCGATTCTGTGGAAATGGTCCCCTATGGCTTCCTTTCTCTGTAGCTGCCCATTTCACACAATCTTCAGCCACTCTGCTCTTATTCACCAACTCAGAGAAAGTTCTGATTTCCATAGCCCCTACTGAATTGAAGATGTCACTGCGGAGCCCTCCTTCATACTCGATGCACTTCCACTCCTCAAAGCTTTCAGGAGCTCCCTGACAAATACAAGAAAAGCAGCATAGTTCTTCAAATTTGTGTGTATACTCGGATACGGACATAGCACCCTGCTTCAGCTGCAGTAACTCAAGTTCCTTTGCTGTCGGGTGAAATTTGGAAAGTACTTCTTATAAAACTCCACTTGAAAAGCATCCCATGAAATAGGGTCATCACCTTGCTGTAGGAGACGTTTGGTTCCTTGCCACCAATGTGATGCTTCTCCAGTAAGCTGATACGTAGCAAACTCGACACACTGCTCTTTAGGCACCAACTGTGCTTGCAATGCTCGCTCCATGGCCTGAAACCAGCTATCGGCTTCAGTCAGATTGGTGGTTCCCTTGAACTTTGGTGGATTAACTTTTAAGAAGGTTGCTAGCATCATCGGGTCCTGAGCTCCATTTCTGCCATTGCCATTATTATTTATCTGTTACCTAAGTGCCTCCGTAGTGACCTGCATAGCAGCAGTCATGTTCTCCAACGTCCCCATAAAGTTTATCGAGTCATTCGGGTTGGTTTCCGGTCCTTGAGTACCAGTACAACCTCTCCCATGGCCTCGACTGCGTCCACGAGGTGCCATCTGGTTCCTATACACACCAAACAATCAATATCAAGTTGATCAGTCTCAATATCGGAAGTCTAGTGCTTCAATGTCCCAAATGCATGCTCATGAATGTTTATGCCAGTTATATCAGTCAGATATCCTAATAGCACATAAACACATACACAGAGAATGCACAGAAGCATAATCAGTCCGTCCCTCAGGCTCTATAGAAATGAACTGCTCTGATACCATAATGTAACACCCTACCACACAGAGTCTTATACTTAAGTCATAAAACAGAGGTGGCGAGGTATTACGACCTCTAAAAGTAAAATTTAGTATATATAGTAGTGTGAAGAATGTTTATAACTATGAGCCTTTAGAGAAAAAGGGGTAAATCAAAACCGTTAAATTGAAAAGCACAACACTCCGATCGATAATATAAACGAAGCAGATAAGGTAAGCTAACGTGAGCATATATACAAGAGAGTGCCAAAAATACAGATATCAAAGCTCAAGACTCGATTTGTGAAGATAACCGGTCCGAGCATAGAAGTATACATACATATATATAAAGTAGGAAACCCCAAAAGAAACCCGAAAGACAATTTACAGAACCTCTTTCTCCAAAATAACCTCTAAGACGAGTAAATACAGTATATATATACATATATACACAATGGAGATAATAAGTATCTAAGTAAGTACATAAAACCAAAATAAAGTCTCGAGAGCCAAGGATCTTCGCTAAAACAGAAGTCTCCAGCATGCCTCAGCAAAGAGCCTCACGTCTTGCATCTGAAAACCACAAAATTCGCATGGGTGAGAATCGGAGGTTCTCAGCATGGTAACAGTGCCCAAATATCTAACATATAATGTCTTGGGAAAGCTAAATGCAATCCTAGAACTCCCAATTCATAATCAAAGCGTATAAATATAACTAAACCATGGGAAACGAAAATAGGCAACTATCTACGGATCTTCAGTCTAACTAAAACTCCCCTTTTCAAATCCTTCAAACCTCCCAACCGCCACCGGTAATTTCATATGCAAACACAATTATATCAAATAAAGAAATGCACAAATAGGAAGCAGATACGACAATCAGACAATTAGCAAGTAATTATGCAGTCAATTAGGCATTCCAAACAAATCACATATAATGCATATGATGTACGTATGTCCTAGTGGCTGATGAGTTTCATCTGTCGGTTATAAATCCAACCCAACAAGCCCTGGTAGCTAACCATTAGACTATCCCTCTGTCGCGCATCCCCAACTCGAGTTATTCACAACATAATCATATTTCACATACAACACCCTCACTGGTGCTTATTCACGAAGGCGAGCTCATCCGGAACTTTCACAGTGTCCGGCCACACTTACGACATAGGTCAGTAGAGTATCGAGTCTCAACCTAGAGCACGTGGTCGCTAGCCACTGCTTTCATTTAGGGAAACTCGTATCTCAGATAGGTGGAGTGCAACAATCACAATATCAATAAATTAGCATATATGCATTCATTCTCAGCCATAAATCAACATTCATCTCAGCCATCCAGCTTAAAATCGTAATTCATTACCAGCCCAAATCTATTATCACATCCAGCCATTCACCTCATATTATACACAGCACTCCCACCATCCTCCTCAACAACTAATACAATTATCATTGGTCATAATACCTCAATATTTCCATTTTCTTCATCCGCAAGTTACCCCCTTCCCTAGCTTCTTCTTAATTACTAGGCATTCTATATTGATTTAGGACTAATCAATTTACATGCTCATATATTCATTCCTATCTTAGAGTCAACTAGCCTAAGTCTTCATAGAATGTTATATATTACATACCTGAAACCTAAACTATACCTTGGCCGATTTTCATGTATTATTCCAAGCAACCGTCTTAGGCAAAAAGGCAAAGCTCCAACACCACGATGCAGCTCTAACACCCACCAAGTTTCCGATCAAGTTCCCAATGGCTCAAAATCATGCATACATACACACCTAACACATATATACATACATACACCCAAAAACTCTATACCCAACTTACCCAAAACAAGAAATGGCTAGGGTTTAGGATCCTTACTGTATCCACGGACCAAACGAACTAAAACCAACAAGTTCCGCAAGCTAAATTGAACCTATAACATCAAAGCCAACAAATTCTCAACATGTCTACTCAAGGTTTTCAAAAATCAAAGGGGTAGAGCAACTGGAGCGAGAATGAGGCTTACCTACAAAATTGTTCCGATAGATTTGTAGAGCTCAACGCAGTGGTCGTGTGGCCGCAAAGGGTGCGGCGATCAGAGCTCGAATGGAGAAGCTACGGTGGTTTAAAGTGGAAGTTAGGGTTTGGAAGCTCCTCTCTTCCCTAAATGTGTTTCCCAGCGTTTTGTGCTTCTAGAAAGGGAAGAGAGCTGAAGACTTTTGAGAGTTATGAGACTTGGGTTGGGCCTTGGGCCTAATTCGCCCAGTTCGGCCCAATCTTGAGCTAGATTCTTTGAAATTAGTGTCAAAATTCTTATTTTAATTAGCTCTATCCTATTTTACTATAAAATTTATATTTCTAATTTCCTTCATTAAAATTTAATTTATTATTTAATTATTCGCTAATTTTTCGGGGTTTACAACAATCATGGAAAGCCTGTTAAAAAAACCTCCATTGAATGATATGTTGACTTAAGTTTTCGGTATAGATGACCATAACTATGAAGGCAAAGATGATGAGCCCTTTGCTTCAAAAACTGATTCTGTTCCAATGCCACCAGTATATGACACTAATGATGATTCAATGAAAATTAGAGAGTTGCTGAAGGATGGGAATCGTAAATTATACCCCAGGTGTGCAAAATATAGCAAGTTATTATTTATTGTTGAGTTGTATCATATCAAAGTATTGTGTAGTGCTACTGACAAGAAATTTTCCATGATAGTTAGCATTTTAAAGAATGCTTTTCCCTATGCTAACCTGCCCATTTCTTTTTATGAAGCCAAAAAAATGATTAAATTGTTAGGTTTAGGATACGAGAAAATTCGTGCATGTACAAATAACTGTATGCTCTTTTCGGGAAAGGACAATGAGGAAAAAAATAAATGTATGTGTGGTTTATAATGCATCTCAATATAAAGTAGAAGAGAACACCGGCAACAATATAGAATTTATGGGAACAAGTAAAGATCAAAAGAAGAGGATACCATCAAAAGTGTTATACATGTCCTCTAAGACAACAAGACTAATGCGCTAGCATTCAGATTTCCTACTCAGGTGGAAAGTTAAAGCATCCTAGAGATAGCAAAACATGGAAAGACTTTGATTTGTTACATCCAGAATTTGCTAAAGATCCTCGTAACATAAGGCTTGCTTTAGCAACTGATGGCTTCAATCTATTTGGGACTCTCAGTTCAAACTTCTCTTATAATGTCTATGATAATTCCTGGTCCAAAGATGCCTGGAAATAATATTGATATTTTTTTACAACCACTTATTAGTGAGTTGAAAGAATTATGGAGAGGTGTTGACGTCTATGATTCTGTTGATGGTAAAATGTTTCATATGCATACTGCATTATTTTGGACTATTAATGATTTTCCAGGTCTTGATAATCTCTCTGGGTGGAATAAACATATGAGCCTTTCTTGTCCATCATGTAACTTTGATACAGTCTCCAGAAGCTTGAAGTTTGGCATGAAGTATTACATTATGGGACATCGTCGATGGTTACCCAATGACCACGAGTATAGGCACAATAACACTCTTTTGATGGCCTTACAGAACTAAGAGGCCCACCTCCAACATTATCAGGCAGAAGGATTTTGTTCCACATCGAAGGTAGTCAAAAAAGACCTTAGGATGTGCTCGATGATGGCAACAACCCCCTACAATGGAAAAAGATGAGTATTTTTTGGGATTTACCATATTGGAAAGATAGTCTTATTCGTCATTGCCTTGACATGATGCACATAGAGAAAAATGTTTGTGATAATGTGCTTTTACTGTTCTTGATGACAAAGAAAGGACAAAAGACAACTTGCAAGCTCGTAAGGACTTGCAGTTAATGGGAATCAGAGAGCAACTTCATTCGTACCCTAATTCTTCCAAGTACCCTGCCTCGTGCTTTAAAATGACAAATGCTGACAAGGATATTTTTCTGGGTATTTTAAAAAGTGTATCTTTTCCAGATGGTTACTCTTCAAATATTTCTAGATGTGTTGATATTAAAAAAATGAAAGGTGATCGGTCTAAAGAGCCATGATTCACATATTCTTATGGAACATATTTTTCCAATTTCTCTTAGAAGATCCTTGCCTAAGGAGGTTACATCCGTGCTCATTGAGCTATGCAACTATTTCAGAGAAGTCTCAGACAAATCACTATCCCTTGAGAATTTAGATAGACTATGATAGCGAATTGTTTTGACACTCTGTCACATGGAAATGATATTTCCTCCAGTATTTTTTACTATTATGGTTCATCTAATTATTCATCTCGTAGAGGAAGCAATGGTTGCGGGTCTAGTACAATACATATGGATGTATCCTGTTGAAAGGTAAATTTTGGCACTCTAACAAGTTTTAATTGAATATATTTATTTTGTCTACTTTTTATGGTTAACTAATTTTCTCTTCTTGTTATTAGAGCCTTAGGACATTCAAAATCTTATGTCCATAACAAGGCTGTGTAACATCCTCACTATCAGAATATCACGCTTTCGGCTGCGCCACTCTGATAGCAAGAAGTATTATGACGACTTCATATACTTAATAATAAAATAGGAGCCTTTGACTCGAAATAGTATCGTTGTCTCATTTTTAATAAAAATGAAAATACTTTTTAACTGAAAATAAACAAGCATATACATACATACAAGAGTTCTTACAGAAGTAACTTATGAATATAATATACTTACAAAACATACAACTCATATCCCTCTTACAAAATATAATATTGATGGCGAGGGATAAATAAATAATAACTAAAACAACAACATCGAATAAGCAAAATGCAATAAAACTCTTCATGAGCCTCATCATCCATATCCTCAAAAGATAAAGTTGTAGGGGGTTGAGAACTGTAACACCACCTGGGTAAGAGGCAGGGTGAAGTTGTCCCTTGCTCCGGGTATGCGGGTAAGATGCAAGGGTTGCGACGCGTTTGAAACAGGATGGTCATTCATACTGCTAGGAAACTTTTAAGATTCTTTTATAAGAAAAGTGAGTTTTAGATTTCTGGATACTTAACTGATTTCTTTTAAAAAGGCTTTGAATTTTTGAGTGGTTAAACCGTCGGTTTCTAAAAAATTCACAAGACATCGATAATCACTGAGTTTAAAAATATATTTCTCTTTAAATATTTTCTTATGACAATTCTGAAACTCCGTGGTGAGACCGTGTGGTTAGGTTCTCAACCCCCTATAACTTTATCTTTTCAAGAGACGGATGAATAGGCTCACGAAGAGTTTTATTGTGTTTTGCTTATTTGATGTTGTTGTTTTAGTTATTATTTATTTATCCCTCGCCATCAATATTATATTTTGTAAGAGAGATATGAGTTAAATGTTTTGTAAGTATATTATATTCATAAGTTACTTCTGTAAGAACTCTTATATGTATGTATATGCTTGTTTATTTTCAGTTAAAAAGTATTTCCGTTTTTATTAAAAATGAGACAACGATACTGTTTTGAGTCAAAGGCTCCTATTTTATTATTAAGTATATGAAATGGTCATAATACTTCTTGCTATCAGAGTGGCACAGCCGGAAGCATGACATTTTGATAGTGAGGGTGTTACAGGCTACGCTGGAAAGGTTCATAGCTAAAGGTTACATAATTGAGGAATGTCTAACTTTCTGCTCTAGATATTTAGAGGATGACAACATTGAGACAAGGTTCAACCTATCAAGGCAATGAAGACCAAAATGACAACACTCCTATTAGTTGCTCTCCTGTCTTTTCTAAGATTTTTCCAGCCTTAGGTATATCTCGTGGAGCTCACAAGATCTGTTCGTTAACACTAACTAAGAAATTACAAGCCCATCGTTATGTGTTGATAAATTGTTCAGTGGTGGACAAATTCCACGAATGTGTTTTTTGTTATTTCTAACTTAGATTTCAATTATTTTCTATAATTATTACATAACCTTAGTTTACTTTACCAGAAAGTGTAGATGTGAGATTGCCAGAATATACCGTGGTAGAAAAAATACAACCAAACTAGTTGTAGACTACATCCACGCCAAATTCCATGAGTGGTTTAGGGATTATGTGAGTTATTTATATTTAGTAAAACTTGTTCCTTCCTAAATAGAATTTAGGATCACGTTTTGGAATCTATCTAACACATGTAGGTCGCAAAAAACAATGATCCAAATGTCACTCCTAAAATCAAGTGGCTTGCAGAAGAGCCTAATAATATTGTGAAGAGGTTTGAGGAGTATAACGTTCATGGGTTCAAGTTTTGTACAATGAAAAAAGATCAAGGACTTAAAACTCAAAATAGTGGCGTGGTTATTGATAAACCCCTATTTTATGATTCATCTTGTGCTCAATTGAGTGTTTTTATCAATTCTTCACTCACTTATTCATATGAAATGCATGGCTTTACATTCTCCTTCCTGATTTTGTGCTATGATTGAAAACATGCTTCTTTGGCCTTATATTTGCTAATATTAATCCTCTTTTATTACCATTAGATGCCGTGATCTGTGTGTTAAGTATTTTTAGGGATTATAGGGTAGGAATGGCTTAGAGGATGGAAAGGAAGATGCAAAAGTGGAAGGAATACAAGAAACTGAAGGAACTGCTAAAGCTGTCCAGCCTGACCTTCTGGTACTAAATCGACCATAACTTGAGCTACAAAGATCCAAAAGAAGCGGTTCTAGTTGCGTTGGAAAGCTAACATTTGGAGCTTCGCAATGATATATAATTTTTCATAGCTTCATCAAAGCCAGGCAACGCACACGCGTGGATCACGCGAACGCGTGACCTGGCAAAAACTCAATCCGCGTGACTTTGCAGCAACCTGGACGTACTGGGCTGTTTTTGACCCAGTTTTCGGCCCACAAAACACAGATTAGAGGCTATAAAGTGGGGGAATCCATCCATTCATTCAACAATTCATACAACTTTCAAATTCACAATTTTAGGTTTTAGATGTAGTTTTTAGAGAGAGAGGCTCTCTCCTCTCTCTTACGTTTTAGGATTTAGGATTTCTCTTAATTTTAGGATTGCTTCTTCTCAATTCCAGGTTCAATATTCCTTTAATTTATGTTTCTCTTCTACTTTTATTTACTCTAATGCTTTTACTTGTTAATTACTCATGTTGCCAAATTGGCTTATGAACTTTTCCATGTTAGATTTGAATATTCTATTTAATATAATTTGAGGTATTTCAGAATTAAGATTGCTTTGTTTTATTTATGTTATGGATATTTTCAATTTAATTTAGATTTCTTCTTCTTTTGGCTTTAGTTAAGTAATTGGTGACACTTGAGTTATCAAACTCAGCAGTTGATCGAAAATTGGAATTGCTGATTAATTTTGATCCCTCTAAAGCTAGTCTTTCCATAGGAGTTGACTAGGACTTGAGGAATCAGGTTAATTAGTCCACTTGACTTTTCTTTATTTAGTAAGGGTTAACTAAGTGGGAGCAAAATCCAATTCTCATCACACCTGATAAGGATAACTAGGATAGGATTTCCAGTTCTCATACCTTGCCAACAGATTTTCTAATTATTAATTTATTTTTCTCGTCATTTAAATTACCTGTTTCTTATTTCAAAAACCCAAAAATATACTATTTTTCATAACCAATAATAAATCATACTTCCCTGCAATTCCTTGAGAAGACGACCCGAGGTTTAAATACTTCGGTTATAAATTTTATTGGGTTTTGTTACTTGTGACAACCAAACTTTTGTACGAAAGGATTCTCTGTTGGTTTAGAAACTATACTTATAACGCGATTATATTTGTGAAAATTCTTTACTAGCAGGAATCCGATCGTCAAAATGGCGCCGTTGCCGGGGAATTGCAACTGTGTGCCTTATTATTAGTTATTGTAAATATTTTATTTTTGCTTGTTTATTTGCTTTTATTTTTGTTTTTAATTTTTATTAGCTACTATGAACTCTCACCCCTGTTGCTTTAAGTTTGATTCTAATGTTGTTGAAAGGAATGGAAGCTATAACAGGAACATGCATCAAGGTCGAAACAATCACAGATGGAAGGAGCCACAAGAATCTGATCAACCCTTTAGGCAACAACACCCTCCAAGATACCATAGACAACGACCATCTTACAATGCATGCCAAGACAATAGTTATGGTGGACCTTTTCGTGACAACCAACCTCCACCAAATTACTAAGGTCAAGAGCCATTCCGAGGTGCATACCAAGATGATAGATATGGTAGAATCCCTTGTAGTTACCAACAAGCCCCACCCTATGCTTATGAACCACCTCCTCAACATAGCTTTCAACAACCATACTCACAAGCCACCTACAACCATTCACCTCCATATGACCCACACCCTTATCCACCCCAATTCCAATCCAATTACTCCCAAGAACCACCACTTTCATATGCACCATGTCCATATCCATCGACCCAAGAATCACAGGCTCGCCTCAATAAAGCAGTAGATCAATTTCATGCAACCCTTCATCAACTGGAGCAAGCGATAAATCGATTACCTTCCAGACGTTCGGACACTCAAGAAACCCCCATGGCTTCATGTGGAGAATCTAATGAAGAACGTAGCATGAAGGAGACACTAGAAACTCTGGTGGACAGTGAGCAGCATGACTTTGTATTGGAACAATTGGAGGAAGCCGTAATCATTGAAGAGGAAGAAGTGGTCGAAGACTTAGGAGATGCAGAACGTCCATGGGAAAGCCCAGTCATAGAGCCCCCTTCTAAGGAGTTTGAACTTGTTATTGAGGAGGGTGTACAACCTCCAAGGCATATCATGGTTGGAGACTTTGAAGGGAATGATCAAGAGATGGATTCAATCATTGATAAATTCTTATCTACATTTGAATCCTCTCCCATTGGACTTGACATGGAGATTAAAGAAGAAGAAGCACAACCTCCCATGCCCTTGGTGAACAATGAAGAAGAGATCAAATTGGAAGAAAGCTACCAAGAGGAAGAGGTTGGAATTGAAGAAGCTTGCAAAGAGGTGGAATTTGTCAAAGAAGAGCACAAGGGAGTGGAGCTTGAAATCACCTTGCCAAAGCTGTTGGAGATCTCTCCCCCAAAGCCATTACCATCCAATACAACATTCAAGTGGGTAAAATTCATATCCCTTAGCTTTCTCATCCCACTTGAATATGGTTTACTTGAGACAGATGGTCAACTTAGAGCTCTTTGTGGCATTAAGAGTAAAAGGGAGATGGGTAGTGGTTGGCAACACCATCCTAGGTTCGTTATGGTTGGAAGCTCAAGGCCTGATTGCAAGGGTTGGCATAATTCTCAATTAATTGGGTCTAGGATGATGTTTGGGTGCCTAAATGAGAATTCTAAGGCTGAACCACCCGGATGGAATCATCATGATCCACTTGAACACGGGTGTAGAAACAAGATTTGGGATCCGGGAATATATGAGGATCAAATTTGGGAGCTCAAAGCTTGTGAAGAACTCCATCAAAGCTTGAGAAATTTACTTGGTATTGATAGAGCTTATTGGAAGTCCAAGCACTGGTGGAAGTTTCAAGACGAGTTCAAGCACAAGCCACCATGACAAGGAGCTCACCAAATGTCCAACTTAAGGACTTTAACTAAAAGTGCTAGGTGGGAGACAACCCACCATGGTATGATCGTTCTTTTTCAGTCTTAGTTTTATTTTATTTCGTTTTATTCTTAATTTTATTTTATTCTATTTTTCTTAGTGTTCATTTATAATATCTGCATATAGCCTGCATTTGCATTTGCATTCTACATAAAAAAAAAGCGCATCCCACGCGTGCGCGTGAACCACGCGCACGCGTCACATGCAACGCTAAACCTTAGAGAGAGTTGCGCGGGAGCGTGGCTGGAGGCGTGCCTCAGGCACAAACACGCCCATGCGAACGTGTCCCTGACGCGTCTGCGTCAATTGCAAAATCAGCCTTCCACGCGTACGTGTCACCCACGAGTATGCATGACCCTACAAATCGGCGTAAAGAGGTGTCAGGCCAAAAGTTGTGCTGGCCTGGTGCGGGCACTGTGCCCAATGCACAAAATCACCCACGCGTACGCGTCCCTGACGCGTGCGCGCTATTTTTAAATTCTGACCACCCACGCGTACGCGTGGGCGATGCTTACGCGTCACATGGTTAATGCAATTTTCACGCGCACGCGTGCCCTGCGCGCACGTGTCGCGCCCCGTTTCTAAATTCTTAACTTCTTTCTTCCTTCCTTTCTACTTCTTTCTTCCCTCTTTTTTTACTTTCTTCTTCTTCTTCATCTTTTTAACCTCCATTATATTTTATTTAATTTATTTGCATACTTTCATACATTGCATTTTAATTTTGTGCATATTTTTATTTTTTTCTAAATTTATTATTTTTCCATTGGTGTTAAAATTTTCTTCTTCAACTGTTGCATCTTTTCTTGAATTATTCTGGTGCTTCATGACTTGTTTTACTCTGACTGGGTATTATTCTTTATAAGTCAATGCTACTCCTTCATGATACTTATATTATCTTGAGTTGACATGAACTTACAGTATCTTGCATTACCCACACTCTCTCCCCATTGTTGCAACTTTTGCACCACTGGTATGCCATGTGCTTCTATTATTTTCCCACTTGCATGTTGTAGCTACCATGTAATTGAGACCCTTATTATTTGGCATTAACACCCATACTTTATTTATTTCCTATCTTTATTTCTGGGTTACTTTTCTTCTTTTCCTCTTCTTTCAGGATGGCCACCAAAGAAGGGAAAGGGAAAGCTTCTAAATGGGGAGACAAACAAGTTCCATCTGCACAATCTTTGGAGAAAAGCATCAGTATAGCAACCCGTCCACTTGCACATCTCAGCATGCACCGAGGACTGTGCAATCTTTAAGTATGGGGAGGTCGATACCGATCTCCATGGGTTAGTTATTTTCTTCTCAATACCAATATTTTACTTTATTTGTTAATTCATTGTTGCATTTACATGTTTAATTGCATGTTTGTTTGATTTTATGCATTTAGTTACTACTTGGTTGAAGTAATATTCTCTTTTTCAAGAAACTTTTTATAATATTTCACTAATTTGAATAAAATTTTTTGTTAAACTTATTTGAAGAAATATTATTTTGGAATATGGTTTAGAGCTCGAACACATAAAACCAGTGAGATTTTGAGCCTATTTGATTGGTTGCATTTTATCAACCAATATTCTATTTTAGTGTATGTTATTCTCTCTAAAATTGTGATCTTTGTCTTACTTAATTCTATATTTCCATGGTTTGATGTATGCATGCACTTATATGATTGAGGCCTTTGTTTCACTAAGCTTACATACCCATATGGCCTTACCCTTTCATTATCCTTTGCAAACCAATTTAAGCCTATTTTACCCATTTTATTCTTTACTTTAGCACATCATTAACTCTAAGCAAAAAACAATAATGTCCTTAATTTGAATCCTTGGTTAGCTTAGACTAGTGAGAGTGCTTATGATTTAAGTATGGGAAAATTGGATTTGAAAATATTTGGTTTGAGAATTGGGTGTTGTGTAATGTGTATTCTTGAATAAGAATGTTAAGAACATGTTTATGCATTCAATACCTTAATCATATGCATTGAAAAAAATAAAATAAAAAAAATTTAGTAAGAAAAGAAAAATAAAAAAAAAGAGAAAAAGAAAAGAAAAAGAGCAAATAAGTAAAAGGGGACAAAATGCCCGAAAGTAAATAGTGAAAGCAATGCATATGAGTTGTACTCAAATTTGGATGCATGAATATATGAAAAACATGGTTAATGGATAGTTAGATTTTGTATTTTGATTACATGGATCGTCTTAAGTTAGGTGGAAAGTTTAAGTTAATTAAGGATTCAGATTTTAGTCCACTTGGCCAAATACAATCCTACCTTGACCCTAACCCCATTACAACCCTTAAAAGACCTCTTGATATGTGTATTTTGTGCATTAAATTTTTGTTGATTGTTAGATGAAGAGCAAGCCTTAGAAAGCAAGGTTAGTAGAGAATTGAGAGAATCGAACCTTAAACACATGAGTGATTAGAGTGTATACACTTCCAGTGAGGGTTCGATGCTCGATTCCTTGTTCCTGGCTTTCATGAGCTATCTTCTTCTTGCAAGTCTATTTGTACTTCGTTTTTATGATTTGAATTAGTGAAATCCAGTTCATGTATGTTCTTGAAAGATTTATTTACTTTTAACTAAGTAGGTAAAAGCATTTCACATGTAGTTGCATCCATATAGATAGGTTGCATTTCATACATTCTACCATTCCTCTTCACTCCTTTATAGCTTCTTTTGAGCTTAGCATGAGGACATGCTAATGTTTAAATGTGGAGAGGTTGATAAACCCCTATTTTATGATTCATCTTGTGTTCAATTGAGTATTTTTATCAATTCTTCACCCACTTATTCATATGAAATGCATGGCTTTACATTCTCCTTCCTGATTTTGTGCTATGATTGAAAACATGCTTCTTTGGCCTTATATTTGCTAACATTAATCCTCTCTTATTACCATTAGATGCCGTGATCTATGTGTTAAGCATTTTCAGGGATTATAGGGTAGGAATGGCTTAGAGGATGGAAAGGAAGCATGCAAAAGTGGAAGGAATACAAGAAACTGAAGGAACTGCTAAAGTTGTCCAGCCTGACCTTCTGATACTAAATCGACCATAACTTGAGCTACAGAAGTCCAAATGATACGGTTCTAGTTGAGTTGGAAAGCTAACATCCGGAGCTTCGCAACGATATATAATTTGCTATAGCTACCATGAAGGCAGATGACGCGCACGCGTGGATCACGCGGACGCGTGACCTGGCAAAAACTCAATCCGCGTGAACGCGTGGACGACGCTTCTGCGTGACTTTACAGTGATTTCTGGCCTATTTTTGACCCAGTTTTCGGCTCAGAAAACATAGATTAGAGGCTATAAAGTGGGAGAATCCATTCATTCATTCAACAATTCATACAACTTTCAAATTCACAATTTTAGGTTTTAGATGTAGTTTTTAGAGAGAGAGGCTCTCTCCTCTCTCTTAAGTTTTAGGATTTAGGATTTCTCTTAATTTTAGGATTGCTTCTTCTCAATTCCAGGTTCAATGTTCCTTTAATTTATGTTTCTCTTCTACTTTTATTTACTCTAATGCTTTTACTTGTTAATTACTCATGTTGCCAAATTGGCTTATGAACTTTTCCATGTTAGATTTGAATATTCTATTTAATATAATTTGAGGTATTTCAGAATTAAGATTGCTTTGTTTTATTTATGTTATGGATATTTTCAATTTAATTTAGATTTCTTCTTCTTTTGGCTTTAGTTAAGTAATTGGTGACACTTGAGTTATCAAACTCAGCAGTTGATCAGAAATTGGAATTGCTGATTAATTTTGATCCCTCTAAAGCTAGTCTTTCCAAAGGAGTTGACTAGGACTTGAGGAATCAGGTTAATTAGTCCACTTGACTTTCCTTTATTTAGTAAGGGTTAACTAAGTGGGAGCAAAATCCAATTCTCATCACACCTAATAAGAATAACAAGGATAGGATTTCCAGTTCTCATACCTTGCCAACAGATTTTCTAATTATTAATTTATTTTTCTCGTCATTTAAATTACTTGTTCCTTATTTCAAAAACCCAAAAATATACTGTTTTCCATAACCAATAATAAATCATACTTCCCTGCAATTCCTTGAGAAGACGACCCGATGTTTAAATACTTCGGTTATAAATTTTATTGGGTTTTGTTACTTGTGATAACCAAACTTTTGTATGAAAGGATTCTCTGTTGGTTTAGAAACTATACTTACAACACGATTATATTTGTGAAAATTTTTTACTAGCAGGAATCCGATTGTCAGTTATATCTGCTATTACAAATAGTATTTCAAATAGTATTTCAAATGGCAGGAATCCTGTTATAGTAGCAAGCGACAATACATACTACGGTAAAGTGGTAGATATGATAGAGTTAGACTACTTTGGCAAGTTAAGGGTTGTGCTGTTCAAATGTATTTATGTTGATACCACACTTAACAAGGGAATCAAGATAGATGAATTTGGAAGCACAAGTGTACATTTTTCTAAGTTGATACACAATGGTGATAATCAGTGACGGACCCAGAAAAATTTAGTAGTAGGGGCAAAAATATAATAAAATTTAGGAGTTTGAGTTTAATTTAAGAGTTTGCAATTGAACGGCAATGAGTTGCTACACATATGAGACAGAATTTAATCTCTCAATACTTACTTAAGCTGACGACTCACTTGACCAATCTAAATTTGTTTAGATATATTTAAAATTTTAAATTAGAACTATCTATACATATTGATAAGAACTAAAAATATATACACAATCACTTATTATAATATTTAAAATAATAAAAATATAATTTCATACACACAGTATAATATTCAAAATAACAAAAAAATAATTTATAATGACTTTCTTTTTATTTTTAACATTACTAAATATTATTTTTCTAAATATGTTCTTAAACAATTATTTTACTTTTTATTATCTCAAATTTAATTGTCAAATATACTTATTATAGTCTTTATGATATAAATAAATTTTTTAACCAAAATAATTACAGTATATTAACATATAGATATTATGTTTTTTATCTTAAATAATTTTTAAAAAATTATTAATAATTTAAGTTGTATTTAATTAAAAAACTAAGTTTTAATTTAATTATCAATTAATTAACTAATATAATGAAATTAGTTATCACTGTTTTTTGAGTTTATTTATTTATTATTTATACTAAATCAAATTTAACAATATAATTATTATTATGCATTAAGTTTAACAAAATATTTTTTTAATATAAAACACAAAAGAATTATTTATATTTTATTTTGGGACAAACATAATATAACAAGTGATATATATATATATATATATAAGTATTTGTTTTTTTAAAAAATTTTATGGGGGTGAATTCCCCCTCTTCCTTGAGTGTGGATCCGTTCCTCGTGATAATGAAACAGATGAGCCATTTATTCTTGTAACGGATGCAAGAATGGTTTACTATGTTGATGATCCAGTTGACGAAGGTTGGTGTTCTGTTTGTCATACGAAACCTAGAGATTTATATGATATGGGAGAATTAAATGAGGAGGAGTTAATTGAATATTTGGTGGAGGACATACCATTTTGTGAGCAATAAGTAGATAACCTTGAAGAGTTTCAATTAGCGAGGGACTAGGTTAACGAAGCAGAACAAGATGAAATGCATGTTGACGAAAACGATGATAATAACTGGGATGGTGATCATGAAATATGTAACACCCTAATTACCCTAAGCCTTACCTCGCGTCGTAAAGCAAAGGTTAATCAAAGGTTACGATAAGTCTAAAGCTTATACATATCATATAAAGAAGAAGTAATATATTCTAGAAGCCCGATGAAAGATACAGCTCAAAAATAGGATTCAACATGCACACACGAAGCTACTAACTTAACGCGCAAGAAAAAGATATAATATAACAAAATATCAGAGTATAATAGTATAAATATCTAGTCACGGCTCGCAGAGTTTAAGCTGGCTAGCTATATACAGACCAACCTATCCTCCATGCGATTCCATTGCCACCACCTTCCAAACCTCCTCAATCCCAGTAGAATACACAGATAATATCAACGCAAGTAAAACACAAGTATATGCATATATAGCAAATAATTCAAGTAGGAAATTAGGCATGTTATACAATTAGGCAAGCAATTATAAGTCGGCAAAGCAAACAGACAGATAGAAGATGCACATGATGAATGCCTGTCCTATTGGCTGTGATATCACATTGTCGGTTCAACTGCCAACCCGACACATCTCCATGGAGATGTCGCCCTTCGGAATCATGATTGGGAACCCCGAGATATGGTGCTCGGAACACCGTCCAGGATTTTGTGCCTGCACACTCCAGTGATCCGAAGAGATACGAGCGGGATACTCTTACCTCAGACCTCACATCTCAACATAAGCGGGATTCAACACCGTCCTTACGCTGCCGCCGCCGCGACCTCAACAGGCGGGATTAACCACCGTCCCTACCAGGCGCATAGCGTCTCATAATTCTCAATATAAAACAGTGATACAATGGTTTTCAGAAAACATTTTCAATATATCAATGATTCATCATTGCAACTTCGAGTCATCGACTCATCTCAACCACTGCCAATTTAACATTTTCTTTCCGAACTCATCAGTTCATCAGTTTCTCAGTTCATATACCATTTTTCCTTCTCACTCAACCAAACCCATCCTCAGTACACTAGAAACCTAAACTTTCATTCTCTAACTTTTCAATGTATTACCAAATTAAATCTCCTAAGATCTCTCCCATGTTTTGATACCCGAAAATTAGCCCAAGAGTCTTAAAATGGTGTCACAGAAGTTTACAAACTTGTTGGAAAGGTGAAGCAGTTAAAAACAAGAACTTAGTTTGAAAAACAGGGCATGTGCGTACGCACAAGGGTGTGCGTGCAGACGCCCAGGAGATTTTTAAAAGTGTGCGTATGCACAAGTGCAAAAATTTACAATTCTGTTCACTTGCACAAGGCGTGCTAGCGCCCTCAACAGAATGCACCTTCCAATGTGTGCGTGCGCACAGGTTGTAAAAATTCGTTGGTATGTGCGTGCACAGGGCGAGCTAGCACTCCCATCAGTAGCCCTTTCCCCGTGTGTGCGTGCGCACAAGGCTGTGCGTGCGTACAAGGCTGTGCGTGCGCACAAGTTTAAAAATTCACGGGGTATGCGAGCGCACACAAACCAGAAATCATAAATTCTGCAGCTTTCACAGAATTCAGATTTTGACACCAAACTTTGAATGATCATAACTTCCTCTACAAAAATCCATTTCTTACAAACTTTATATCAATTTGAAGATTTTTCAATAAACTTTAATTCCAAGAAAATTTCAACAAATTTTGAAAATTGAGGCACAAGTTATGACCTATCAAAGTTCACAAAAAACTAGTTTTTACCAAATTTTACAAGATTATCAATTTTTCCAATTTTCACAACTCAAACTAACCAAAATCACATTAACTCCATCCCACATCAGATTTTACCATTTGCCATACCTCAATTCACCACTCCACCTTATGAGATCATCAACTCTCATTATCAAATACATAATAATACACTCATATTTCCACCAACACATTAATCAATTATCATTTCACCCTTACCAACAATCATTATAATCAATTTCAATCTCAATCTCCAATATCATGCTACCAACATCAACATTGCAATTCATCAACAACCCAAATCATCAAATCATCATACATTATCATACAACAACAATTCCAACAACCAATTTAATTCAATCCTATCCTATGAGTCACTAGCCTAAGTATCCAGAAATATTATATACTACATAGAAGAAACCGAAATCATACCTTGGCCGATTTTCAATATATACCAAAACCTCAATTGAGCACAAGTTAAGCCTCCAACCACAATTCAGGCCACCAATCAACTCCAACAAGTATCAACAATCACTCCAAAGCTCCAATCAATTGCCAACAATCACAATCTCAATCTATATACACATAATTTGCAACAATTCATCCTAGGGTTAATCAAATCCACAAAACCACAAGATATTTGTAGAGATCTTCGCAAGAATCGCGTGGCCACAAACGGTGCGGCGATCGGAGCTCTGTAGCTCAAGTTATGAGCTTAGGAAGATGAGGATGAATAGTGTTAATGGGGGTTTCTTCTCTCTTCTCTTCTCAGCTGTGTGGTGTTGTGTTTTATTGTTGATGAGGCTGAATGGGTCCATTAATGAACCTATATATATGTTGGGCTTAGGCCCAACTTGGGCCTGGTCCAACCCGTTAGCGTTTTTAGCCTGTTTGGCCCAACTTTGGGCCAAACTTTTAAAATTAACGTCCGGTTTTTTACTTTAAATATTTTCCTAAGGTTTTCTACTGCTTTTAATTTTTCTCGCATAGTATCGGACAGATTTAAACTGGTTTGACCAGTTCAGCGGCCGGTTCGTAGTTTTTTTCGCAGAAAATACTTTTTCTGACTCAGAAAAATCTACTGAGTCCAAAAATCATATTTTGATCCTCAAATTCTCATTCTAAATTTTTGAATCCTATTTTGGACAATATTAATCATTTAATTAGACAGTTAATTAGTCTCGATTCTTACATTCTCCCCACCAAATAAGAAATTTTTTCCCCAAAATTTATGATTACCTGAAAATAGCTCGGGGTAATCCTTTCGCATCTCAGACTCCAATTCCCAAGTATGCTCTTCAACTCCTGCTCGCTTCTATGCAACTTTAACCAAGGAAACTTCCTTTCCCCTCAGCTTCTTCACACTAGTGTCGTCGATACGCACCGGTGTTACTTGAAATGTCAAGTTCTCCCTCAACTCAATCGACTCGGGCTCTAACGCATGAGCCACATCCGACGTGTACTTACAGAGCTGTGACATGTGGAATACGTCATGCAAGTTAGACAAGTGAGGTGGCAAAGCTACTTGATATGCCACCGGCTCAAATCGCCTCAAAATCTCAAACAGTCTAATGAACCTCAGATTCAGTTTCTAGGTTTTAATCGCTCTTCCAATCCCGGTTGTCGATGTAACCCTCAGGAATACATGCTCTCCCACTTCAAATTCCAACGGTTTCGTTCTCTGATCCGCATAAGTCTTCTGTCGACTCTGTGCCGTTAGAATTCTCTCCCGAATCTTCTTAATCTTCCCAGTAGTCTCTGCTACCAAATCAGAACCTAAAACACTTACTTCACCAGTCTCATACCAACAAAGTGGAGATTGTCACTTCCGTCCATACAAGGCCTCATACAGAGCCATCCCAATGCTCGCATGAAAACTATTGTTGTACGCAAACTCCACCAATGGCATGTAATGGTACCAACTTCCAGGTTGATCCAAAACACACGCCCTTAGCATATCTTCCAATGTCTGAATAGTCCTTTCCAACTGTCCATCCGTTTGTGGATGATACGCTGTGCTGAGACATAGTCTCGTACCGAAGGCTTTTTGGAAAGCTCCCCAAAACCTTGATGTAAATCAGGGATTACGGTCTGACACTATGCTCGATGGCACACCATGCAACCTTACGATTTCCTTAAAGTACAATCTCGCCAACTTCTCCATAGAATAGTTTACTCGGATAGGCAGAAAATGAGCGGATTTGGTCAAGCGATCCACGATCACCCAAACCGCATCAAATCCCGACCTAGTCCTCGGTAAACTGGTCACAAAGTCCATCGCAATTCCTTCCCACTTCCACTAAGGAATCTCAAGTGGATGTAGCATTCCCGATGGTTTCTGATGCTCTATCTTTACCTTCTGACACGTCAGGCACTTGGATACCAATGTAGCTACGTCGTTCTTTATCCCAGGCCACCATAACATCTTCTTTAAGTCATAATACATCTTTGTACTTCCGGGATGAATAGAAAACCCACTGTTGTGAGCTTCCGTCAACAAGTCTTGTCTCAAACTCCCGACATCCAGCACACAAAAGTCTCCCTTTATATCTCCACAACCCTTCATCATCCTTACTGAATTCTCCATGCCTCTTCTTGCCAACTGGTTGAAATAACTGCTGAAACTTTTGCTCATCTTGCTGAGCCCTCTGAATCTCCATTTTAAACATACTTAAAATCTGCAACTGATTCAAACAAGCTCTTCCGGCAACTTCACCGATATCCAACTTAAGATCCACAAACATATCCACTAACTCCTCTTCCTTGATTCTCATCCAAGCTATTGTTAAATACTTTCGACTCAACGCATCTGCTACCACATTCGCCTTTCCAAGGTGATAACTTTGTTCAAAATCATAATCCTTTAGCAACTCTATCCACCTCCTCTGACGCATATTAAGCTCTTTCTGATCAAAGATATACTTGAGACTCTTATGATCAGAAAAGATGCTAAACCTCACTCCGTACAAGTGGTACCTCTAAATCTTCAATGCAAACACAATCGCTGCTAATTTCAAGACATGAGTTGGGTAATTTACCTCATGCGGTCTCAGCTAACGCGATGCGTATGCCACCACATTCCGGTGTTGCATCAACACGCAACCCAAACCTTTCAGTGGCGCATCACAATACACTTCAAATGGTTTGTGCGGTTTCGGTAAAATCAAAACCGGCGCTGAAGTTAACTTTTGCTTCAAAGTCTGAAAACTTTCTTCACACTCTAACATCCACACAAATGGTATATCTTTCCTTGTCAACTTAGTCATCGATAGTGCAATCCGAGAAAATCCTTCAATAAATCTCCGGTAATATCCGGCCAAGCCCAAAAAACTTCTGACTTCCATCACCGTCGTTGGTTTTTCCCATTCCATCACCGCTTTTACCTTAGAAGGATCCACTGCTATTCCTCCTTTGCTCACCACGTGACCTAAGAACTTCACTTCCTCCTTCCAGAACTCGCATTTGGACAACATAGCATACAATTTCTGCTCCTTTAAGATTTGCAATATAATCCTCAAGTGTTCCTCATGCTCCTTCACCGTCTTAGAATAAACTAAGATGTCGTCTATGAAAACCATCATGAATTGGTCTAAAAAGGGACGAAATACTTTGTTCATGTAATCCATGAACACAGAAGGTGCATTCGTTAACCCAAAGGACATCACCACAAACTCGTAGTGTCCAAAGCGTGTCCTAAACGCAGTTTTCAAAATATCCTCCTCTTTCACCCTTATCTGATAGTAACCGGATCTCAAATCAATCTTAGAAAACACTCCAGATCCTTGCAGTTAATCCATCAAGTCATCTATCCTTGGCAGCAGGTACTTGTTCTTCACAGTCACTTTATTCAACTATCGATAATCCACGCAAAGTCACATTCCTCCATCATTCTTCTTCACCAATAAAACTGGCGCTCCCCACGGTGATACATTCGGTTGAATGAACCTCTTGTTCAGAAGCTCCTCCAACTGAGTCTTTAATTTTGCCAACTCTATCGAAGCCATCCTATAAGGCGCAATCGATACTGGTCGGGCTCCCGACACCAATTTAATCACAAATTCAATCTCCCTTTGAGGTGAGAACTCAGGAATATCTTCCGGGAACACCTCCGGAAAGTCTTTAACCACCGGGATTTGATCTAACTTTTGATTATCACCTAACGCACTTGCAGCCAACAGAATATAACCTTGACACTCTTCCCCACTTTAGTGCTCCATTACAGAGTTCAGGTAAAAACCTTCATCTATCACTGCTCCATTTTCTCTTTCCGGCATAAACTGAATTGACCGCTCAAAGCAATCCAACAAAACTCAATTCTTTGACAACCAATCAAACTCCAAAATCATCTCCAAGCCAACCATTGGTAAACAGATAAAGTCATGCACAAAGTCTCTACCCTCAAGTTTGAAACCTACTTGCTTACAACCTGACCTAGTCATAACCGTTTGATGTGGAGTATGTACATGCAAATCAAATGCTAATTCTGACACTTTCAAGCCTAGTTCCTCAACTTTGTCAAACGAAATAAACGAATGCAAAGCTCCAGTATCATATAAGGCAACCAAGATTTTATCACCAATTAAATAGTTACCTCTCATCAAAGGATCCACCTTAGCCGCATCCTTGGCGTTCACAGCAAACACTCGCCCTTGGTGTTGACTTTGACCCGCATTCGGGTTCTTCCCACGAGTGCAATCTCCTTGCAATGTGACCTGACAATCCACAGTTGAAGCAACTACCTATACCAATCTTGCAAGAGTCATATGGATGAAAACGCCCACAATGCACACAAGTCACATATGGAGAAATCTTACTCTGATTCCCTCTCCCTTTAGCATATTGAAATTGATTATAAGTGTTCTTCTTGAAGCCTCCTTGACCTTGAGGTGCATGTCCTCCTCTCTTGAAATTCTCCCTTGACGAGGCTACCGTCTTTGCATATTCTTCAACAACTCTCACCTTGTTCACCAAATCAGAGAAAATCTGAATCACCAAAGGAGCCACAGCAATCATGATGTTATCCTTCAAGCCCCTTTGATACTTGATACACTTCCAACTTTCATAGGTCTCCGGGGCACCCTAACACACCCTAGAGAACCTACAGAGCTCCTCAAATCGGCTAGTATAGTCTGCCACAGACAAGGAACCTTACTTCAGCTGCATAAGTGATGCCAGGGCATCTTGGCTAGTTTCACTAGCCTTTTCTTTACATATTTTAGGCAGTTTCATGCATTTTCTTAGGTAATAAGCAAGCTTTTGGGTGAATATGCACTTACATCTTAATTCAAGCAAATATGGTGAATTTTACATGATTTCATGAGAATAATGCATGAATTGAATGGCAAATTAGATGATGCATAATCTCATGATCTAGAACAAAGCTTTGATGCACTTTGTTTGTTTGATTTCAGGCCAAATGAAGCAGAGAAGAGCCACGTTAGTGGCTGCGTTAGTACCACTAACGTGGTCATTAACGTGGTCATTAACATGGAAGGGGAGCAAGCTTGCAACGTTAGTCCCACTAACGTGGGCACTAACGTGGAAGAAAGGGGAAGCTCCAACGTTAGTGGTGAAGTTAATACCACTAACGTTAGAAAGGCCATTGACACCCACGTTAAGAGTCACATTAACGCCACTAACGTGGGCGTTAACGTGGAGCAAAAAGAGTCGCCAACGTTAGTGACACTAACTTTGTCACTAACATTGGAAAGGGTTAAGATGACCCACGTTAGTGGTAATGTTAACGCCACTAACGTGGGCATTAATGTGGAGTGCAAAGAGGAGCCAACGTTAGTGACACTAACTTTGTCACTAACGTTGGATGAGGCCAAGATTACCCACGTTAACGCCACTAACGTGGGTATTAACGTGGAGCAAGGGGATAAGAGCCAACGTTACTGACACTAACTTTGTCACTAACGTTGGAAATGGCCAATATGCCCACGTTAGTGCCACTAACATGGGCACTAACGTAGAAAAAAAGAGTTTTGTAACGTTAGTGACAAAGTTAGTGTCACTAACGTCTTCGTGTCATGGTATGCCCACGTTAATGGCCACGATAGCACCACTAACGTGGACCATTAACGTGGGAGAAGGATGGATTGTAGCGTTACTGACAAAGTTAACACCAATAATGCTATCGAAAAGTTAGAAAAGGCTGAGTTAGTGGTCACATTAGTGGCACTAACGTTGGGGTTAATGTAGCTCAAGAGGGTTGGGATGTTAGTGACAAAGTTAGTGTCACTAACGTCTTCGAACCAGGATTTACACATAACGTTAACCCCACTAACGCCTTGACTAACGCGAATCATACCTGACTCAACTTCTTTCAGCAAGCTGAGCTAAGCCCACTGAGACTGTAACTGCTTCAACTAAAGATCAAAGCCCTAGATCCAAGACTTGCATAGCCAACTGAAGATCAGAGAAGTAGTATATATAGGGGTAGTTTTGAACTAGAAAGGGAGATTGGGATATGGGGAATCCAAAATTGTAAACACTCTGTACATTTACTTTCTCTGCAATTCAGTTTACTTTACAATGCACTTTTTATTTTTGCTTTCCATTCCCAGAGCTATGAACAACTAAACCTCTTTTCATTGGGTTAGGGAGCTCTGTTGTAATTCAATGGATCAATAACAGTTTTCATAATCTTCTTCTTTCTTTTCTCTTGATTTTGCTAGAAAGCTTTCGATCTTAATTCAATTGAACATGTTATCTCGACAGAGAAGCTGTTCATAATTGGGTTTCCTCTGAACCTTGAGAGAGGAATAAGGAGATCATGCTAGAAATGCTTTCTCATGCTGGATTAGGATGGGGGTTGGATGGATATAGTGACATGTAATCCTACCAATACTTTGATCTATGAAGGTGTGTGGTATAATCAGTGACCAAACTTCATCTCTTCCTATGAGCAATTAAATTAAGACATTGGGCAATTGTTCAAGCTTAGAGAGATTAGATTGCCAAGACATTGGGATCCAATCACTCAAGATTACCAAGAAAGTCAATGAATACATTGATTGAGGAAGAGATGAAGATGAACTTGATCCGGAGAATGCAACATCTCCTATGCCTAATGAACTTCCGCACTTCTGATCTTACCCATTCTCTTTAGTTTTTGCTATTTACTTTAATGTTCAATTCCCCAAATCCCATTTAATTTTCTGTAATTTACTTTCTGCACTTTACATTCTGCCATTTACTTTCAGCCATTTACATTTCTTGTCATTTACTTTTCCCGCCATTTACCTTTTTGCAATTCTCAATTCAATTCTGCTTAGCTCAACTAGAACACTCCTCTAATTAAAGTTGCTCAACCAATCAATCCCTATGGGATTCGACCTCACTCTATTGTGAGTTTTTACTTGACGATAATTCGGTATACTTGCCGAGGGAAACTTGTAGTGATACAAGTTTTCGTGCATCAATAAGTTCTATCTCCTTTGCTTCCCTTGCAGACTCATGAAAGTACTTCTTGTAGAAAGCCATTTGGAATACATCCCAAGGAACATCGACATTCTGAAGGTGTAGCAAGCAGAATTCACCTTGCCACTAGTGCTGGGCCTCTCCCAGAAGCTGATACGTAGCAAACTCTACATACTGGTTGTTCGGAACGTGCTATGCTTGTAACGCACGCTCCATGGCCTGAAACCAATTATCCGCTTCTGTAGGGTTAGTTGAACCTCAGAAACTTAACGGATGAACCTTGAGAAAAGTAGCCAAGGTGTAACACTCTAATTAGCCTAAGTCTTACCTCGCGTCGTAAATCAAAGGTTGATCAGAGGTTACGACAGTTCTAAGCTCATACGTATAATATATAGAAGAATAGTATAATATCTAGAAGCCCGATAAACAAAAATATAGCACACATATTGGATTTTGAAGCGCAAAGCGTACTATCATAAGGCATAAGAAACAGAAGTGATATAAACAAGGTAATAGTATAATAGTGAAATATCATAAGAAAACTAGCCACGACTCGCGGAGTTTAAGCCGGCTAGCTATATACAGATCATATAGAAACTTGACAGTTTTAAAACAGCTTATACAAGTTTTTCTCTCATAATACAAGCCTCTAGGCTAAACAAAATACAAAAGAGAGATGTATAAACAGATAACCAAAAGACTCCAAAATAATCCAGGATCCTCTGCTTCTGTCACCATCCCAAAATAACTCACCGAGGTGGGTTGTGACCTATATCTGAAAAACACAACAAAGATATGGTATGAGAACCGGAGGTTCTCAGTATGGTAACAGTGCCCAGTGATGTAGGATATAAGACCCCGGGATGCCAAAGGCAATCCTAAGCTCCATATCCATCACAAGATTCAAGCTTAAGGCATTCTAAAAACAAATAAGCATAATTTAAACCTCATCATAAATAAACCGGGTGAACTATCTTAAGCGAGTTCTAATTCTAAATAAACACCACTGTCCCACAGCCTTCACCAACCTATCCTCCATGCAATCCCATCGCCACCGCCTTCCGAACCTCCTCAATCCCAGTAGAAATCATAATTAATAACAATGCAAGTAATTCACAATTCAAAGCATATAAGGCAAGTAGATCAAGTAAGCAAATAGGCATGTTATTCAATTAGGCATACAATTATAAGTCGGCAAAGCAAACAAGCAGATAGAAAATGCATATGATGAATGCCTACCCTACTGGCTGTGATATCACATTGTCGGTTCAACTGCCAACCCGACACATCTCCATGGAGACATCGCCCTTCGGATTACTCATATGGGAACCCCCGAGATATAGTGCCCGGATCACTGTCCAGGTACCGGCACCTGCACGCTCTATAGGTCCGAAGGGATGCGAGCGGGATCTATTACCACTGACCTCACATCTAAGTACAAGCGGGACGAACCACCGCCCTTACGCCACCACCGCTACCTCAAACAGGCGGGATCCAACCTTAGCCCCTGCCCAGGCGCATAACGTCTCTTAGTTTCAATAAAAAGTAGTGTAGTGGTTTTCAAAACATTTTCAATATATCATAGATCCTTCATCTCATTCAGAGTCCTCGACTCATCTCAAGCATTGTCCATTCATAACTCGGTATCCAAATATCAACAATTCATCATTCCTCATCTCATATATCATTCATCATTTACCTAACGTCAAACCCTTTATCAGCACACCAGAAACCTAGGCCTCCATTTTATAATTTATCATAAAACCTTGTTCTAGAACCCTTAAGTTAGATCCCATGTTCTAATACTTAATAATAGACCCAAAAATCTTAAAATGGTATTAAAGAAGCTTACAACCTTGTTGGGAAGGTAGAATAGCTGAAAAAAAGTAAAATTTGAGAAATAGGACGTGTGCGGCCGCACAAGGGTCTGTGCGTGCGCGCACTCCTGAGAGTTTTAAAATGCGTGCGTACGCACGGGGGTGTGCGTACGCACAGGTGTCAATTTTTACAAGGATCTGTGCACTCGCACAACCTGTGCCAGCGCCCCCAACAGACTGACCTTCCCGACGTATGCGTCCGTACAGACCTGTGCGTCTGCACAGGTTAAAGTTTTTCCTTAGATATGCGCGCGCACAAGCTGTGCTAGCGCTGCAAACAGAGCGCACTTCCCTGCCTGTGCGTGCACACAGATGTGTGCGTTTGCACAGGACGAAATTTCTGCAGGGTGTGCGTCCGCACAAGAGTGTGCGCCCGCACATATCAGAAATCATGAAATTCTGCAACTTTGCAGAATTTCAGATTTTTAACACCAACTTTGAAGGATCATAACTTCTTCTACAAAATTCCAATTTTCACAAATTTTATATCGATTTAAAGAGTTTTCAAAAATCTTTAATTCTAAACAAATTTCAATCAATTTCAAAAATTGAGGCAAAAGTTATGATCGAGCAAAGTTCACCAAAAACTCAATTTTACCAAACTTCACAATTTGCACACATTCTTACCATACACATTCCAAACCATACCATACCATCCAAAACTCCATTTTTCATCAAAATATACCTGTTGTATCATAATACACCAACCTTACCACATTCTCCTTCTCATTTTATTACTTTCAATTCCAACACCAACCATATAACACTTATGGTCAAAATCACCATCAAACCCATCATTTCATAAATCACAACACTACAATTATCATAAGGAATCAATATCCAATCCATACAATCATTCAACATCATCTCATTATTATATTTCATCACAAATCAACCGAACATTCATCAATTCATCAACATTTAACACACCAACCATCATTTTAGTTCAACCTATCTTATTGGTCACTAGCCTATGTGTCCATGAATATTATATACTACATAGAGAAAACTGAAACCATACCTTGACCGATTCCCAATATGCACCAAAACCCAAAATTGATCCTAAGACAAGCTTTCAAGCACAATCTATGCCACCAAGAATCTCCAACAAGCATCAACAAGCGCCAAACATCACCATAAACAAACGATATGTACATAAACCATCATAAATCAACCTAGAGCTCATTATAATTGAAATTTCACAAGAGTTTCAAAGCTTCTTACCTTACCCAACAGTTTTGGAAGCCAAAACCAACATCAATCAAAGGCTAGAGTGTACCTAAACGCCCAAAAATCACAAAATCTCACTTAGCCAAAACCCTAAAAACTTGAAACTTTGAAGAGAGGAACTGGAAAGATTTCGTGATTACCTCAAGAGTTTCTTGGATAGGTTTGGTAGAGCTCTTCACAAGAAATGCGTAGCCGTAAACAGTGCGGCGATCGGAGCTCTTTAGCTCAAGATATGAGCTTTGGAAGATTGAGATGAATAGTGTTTCTTCTTCCTCTCTTCCCTTTTCTTTTCTGCTGTGTGTGTTGTGTTTAATTGGTGTTGTGGCTAGTTTGGCTCATTAAAGGAGCCTTTTATATGTTGGGCTTGGGCCCGGTCCAACCCGTTAGCGTTTTTAGCCTGTTTGGCCCAACTTCGGGCCAAACCTTTAAAATTAACGCCCGGTTTTCAACTTCTAATATTTTTCTAAGGTTTTTGACGGTTTTCATTTTTTCTTGTGCGGTACCGGGCAGACTTGAACCGGTTCAACCGGTTTGCAATTTTTTACAGTTTTCGTAGAAAACAATTTTGTGACTCAGAAAATCCTACTGAGTCCAAAAATCATATTTAAATTCTCAAATTCTCATCCTAACTTTTCGGAATTTAATTTGGGCATTTAAATGATTTTTATTCGTGAAAACTCAGGTTCTTACACAAGATCATCGGAGCACTTCCCATATTATCCCCATTTCCTTCTGCATTATCATTTTCGTTGCCCTCTCCATTTCTGTTCCCAGCCGGTTGGCCCAACCTCTGTACAGCTTGCAGAGTCGCAACAGCATTAGCCTCCATGGTGTTTGCTAGATTCATCATTACCGCCATGAATTCGGCATGGTTGTTGGCTGGTTGCTCATTCCTACTACTCTCTGCTCGTGAACGTGTATGACCTTGTCCACGAGTGGCCATTAGGATTTCTGTCTACACCAAACAATCGATATCAAGGTGATCAGTCTCAATATCAAAAGCCTAGTGCTTCAATTATCCCAAACAGGCACTCACAAACAAGCATGCTATGCAATATCAAGTAGATAACCTAAATAGCATCAAGAAAAAAGACACAGAGTATGCATTGAAGCACAATCGGTCCATCGCTCAGGCTTACGAGGACGAACCGCTCTGATACCACTAAATGTAACACCCTAATTACCCTAAGCCTTACCTCACGTCGTAAAGCAAAGGTTAATCAAAGGCTACGACAAGTCTAAAGCTTATACATATCATATAAAGAAGAAGTAATATATTCTAGAAGCCCGATGAAAGATACATCTCAAAAACAGGATTCGAAAAGTGCAAAACGCACACACGAAGCTACTAACTTAATGCGCAAGAAAAATATATGATATAACAAAATATCAGAGTATAATAGTATAAAGATCTAGCCATGGCTTGCAAAGTTTAAGCCGACTAGATATATACAGACCATACAGAAATTTGAAAGTTAAAACAGCTTATACAAGTTTTTCTCTCTCAAAACAAGCCTCTAGGCAAAAGTAAAATACAAAAGTGAGAGATATAAACAAAATAATCAAAAAGACTCCAAAATGTATCCAGGATCCCCCGCTCTGTCACCATCAAAATAACTCACCGAGGTGGGTTGAGACCTGCATCTGAAAAACAACAACAGAATATGGTATGAGAACCGGATGTTCTTAGTATGGTAACAATGTCCAGTGATGTAAGATATAATACCCCGGGACGCCAGAGGCAATCCTAGAACTTTATATCTATCACAAGATTCATCTTAAAGCATAACTAAAACAGTAAAGCATAACTAAAACCTTAACATAATAAAGGGGTAATCTGACTTAGGGGGTTTTCTAGTCTAACAACTCTCCACTGTCCCATAGCCTTCACCAACCTATCCTCCATGCGATCCCATCGCCACCGCCTTTCGAACCTCCTCAATCCCAGTAGAATACACAAATAATATCAATGCAAGTAAAACACAAGTATAGGCATATATATCAAATAATTCAAGTAGGCAATTAGGCATGTTATATAATTAGGCAAGCAATTATAAGTCGACAAAGCAAACAAACAGATAGAAGATGCACATGATGAATGCCTGTCTTATTGGCTGTGATATCACATTTTTGGTTCAACTGCCAACCCGACACATCTCCATGGAGATGTCGCCCTTTGGAATCATGATTGGGAACCCCCGAGATATGGTACTCGGAACACCGTCCAGGATTTTGTGCCTGCACACTCCAGTGATCCGAAGGGATGCGAGCGGAATATTCTTGCCTCAGACCTCACATCTCAACGTAAGCAGGATTCACCACCGTCCTTACGCCGCCGCCACGACCTCAACAGACAGGATTGACCACCATCCCTGCCAGGCGCATAGCGTCTCATAATTCTCAATATAAAACAGTGATACAGTGGTTTTCAGAAAACATTTTCAGTATATCAATGATTCATCATTGCAAATCCGAGTCCTCGACTCATCTCAACTACTGCCAATTTAATATTTCCATTCCGAACTCATCAGTTCATCAGTTTCTCAGTTCATATCCCATTTTTCCTTCTCACTCAACCAAACCCATTCTCAGTACACCAGAAATCTAAACCTCCGTTCTCTAACTTTTTAATGTATACCAAATTAAATCTCCTAAGATCTCTCCCATGTTTTGATACTCGAAAATAAGCCCAAGAGTCTTAAAATGGTGTCACAGATGTTACAAACTTGTTTGAAAGGTGAAACAGTTAAAAACAAGAACTTAGTTTGAAAAACAAGGCATGTGCGTACGCACAGGGGTGTGCGTGCGCACGCTCAGGAGATTTTTAAAAGTGTGCATATGCATAGAGGTGTGCGTACGCACAAGTACAAAAATTTACAATTCTGTTCGCTCGCACAAGGCGTGCTAGCGCCCTCAACAGAATGCACCTTCCAACGTGTGCGTGCGCACAGGTCTGTGCGTGCGCACAAGTTTTAAAACTTCATTGGTATGTGCGTGCACAGGGCAAGCTAACACTCCCATCAGTAGCCCTTTCCCCGTGTGTGTGTGCGCACAAGGCTGTGCGTGCGCACAGGTTTAAAAATTCACGGGGTGTGCGTGCGCACACAAACCAGAAATCACAAATTCTGCAGCATTCACAGAATTCAGATTTTGACACCAAACTTTGAATGATCATAACTTCCTCCACAAAAATCCACTTCTTACAAACTTTATATCAATTTCAAGATTTTTCAATGAACTTTAATTCCAAGGAAATTTCAACAAATTTTGAAAAGAGGCACAAGTCATGACCCGTCAAAATTCACAAAAAACTAGTTTTTACCAAAATTTACAAGATTCTCAATTTTTCCAATTTTCACAACTCAAACCAACCAAAATCACATTAACTCTATCCCACATCAGATTTTATCATTTGCCGTATCTCAATTCACCACTCCACCTTATGAGATCATCAATTCTCATTATCAAATACATAATAATACACTCATATTTTCACTAACACATTAATCAATTATCATTTCACCCTTACCAACAATCATTATAATCAATTTCAATCTCAATCTCCAATATCATGCTACCAACATCAACATTGCAATTCATCAACAACCCAAATCATCAAATCATCATACATTATCATACAACAACAATTCCAACAACCAATTTAATTCAATCCTATCCTATGGGTCACTAGCCTAAGTGTCCAGAAATATTATATATTACATAGAGGAAATCGAAACCATACCTTGGCCAATTCCCAATATGTACCAAAACCCCAATTAAGCACAAGTTAAGCTTCCAACCATAATTCAAGCCACCAATCAACTCCAACAAGCATCAACAATCACTCAAAGCTCCAATCAATTGCCAACAATCACAATCTCAATCTATATACACATAATTTGCAACAATTCATCCTAGGGTTCATCAAATCCACAAAACCACAAGAGATTTGAATTTACTTACCTTACCAAATGATGATTAGGCAAAACCCAATAGTAACCAAGTGCTAGAGTGTACCTAAACACCCAAAATCACAAAATTTCACTCAACAGAAAGTCCTAAAATTTCGAAATTTTGGAAGGAAGTACTGAGATAGATTTCGTGATTTTCTTACCAGATTCTTGGATGGATTTTGTAGAGCTCTTCGCAAGGATCGCGTGACCGCAAACGATGCGGCGATCGGAGCTCTGTAGCTCAAGTTATGAGCTTGGGAAGATGAGGATGAATAGTGTTAATAGGAGTTTCTTCTCTCTTCTCTTCTCAGCTGTGTGGTGTTGTGTTTTAGTGTTGATGAGGCTGAATGGGTTCATTAATGAACCTATATATATGTTGGGCTTGGACCCAACTTGGGCCCGGTCTAACCCGTTAGCGTTTTTAGTCCGTTTGGCCCAACTTTAGAGTTGGGCCAAACCTTTAAAATTAACGCCTGATTTTCGAATTTAAATATTTTCCTAAGGTTTTCTATTGTTTTTAATTTTTTCTCGCACAGTACTAGACAGACTTAAACCGGTTCGACCGGTTCAGCTACCGATTTGCGATTTTTCTCGGTTTTTTTGTAGAAAATATTTTTTCTGACTCAGAAAAATCTACTGAGTCCAAAAATTATATTTAATTATTCAAATTCTCATTTTAAATTTTCGGATCCTATTTTGGGTAATATTAATCATTTAATTAGACGGTTAATTGGTCTCGATTCTTACAAAATAGACGACTTAAGCGACATTGATGCATTCTAGATATAATTTATTGCTCTATAGTTTCTCCAGGTCTCAGAAAATTTAGATAGACAAAAATGTTGTTATAGTAGTATTATGAGATAATTTAATTTTATTATTTTGCAACTTTTTGCTTTGATGGTTTTATACATTTAGCGTCCATTTATAGTGATAGTAAGCAATATATTATGATATAACTATTAAAGTGTCTAATAATAAGATAATCTAAATTGCTCAATTATTGCTTTTGACCAAACTAGTGAGAAATATAATAAGGTAAAAGATAATGCAAAAACTAAAGATAAAGATAAGAGAATAATTAGTTATTTTTTACTAAACTTATGAGAAATCTATTGTAAGCAACTGAAATTATAGGAAAAAATTTTCCTATTAATTTTGTAAAGAACTTATCATTAACAACTTAGATCTAAGAAATAAATTGAAAAAACAAATACTAAGAATTTTTGCTTAATGTGGGGCTAATTTTCACATAATAAAATTATAAAATTTAACATTAAATTAAAAATATAGTTATAGACTTGATTCTAACTAATTTAAATCATTTTTTTTTGGAATTTAGTTAGTATGTAAAACGAAAAGAGGATTTAAAGCTACTCTTAATTGATAATGCAATAATGTTCATGTTCATGGCCATCGATTGAACAAGTTCACTAGTTAGTCCAATATCAGTTGGTCGTGTAGGATTATTTCCTGCATGGAATATAACCCTTAATTCAATAAACTTACTGAATTAGTTTAACTTGAAATGCGAGATTATTCATCACATGAATTTATATCCGAATTAAATTTCCAATCTTAGTTATAAGAAAATTAATACTAATTAATTTATGAGTAATTATTCACTTATATAAAAGTTTGTAATTTTATTAATAACAATAGAAACTATTTTGTAAAATTTCTTATAAATATTTTATGTGATAATTAATTTGTCTAACAAAATAAAATTTTTATAACTAACTTAGTAATTAAAATTTATTGAAATTTAAATTTTTCAAATAAAAACATTTACAGAACTGACTTAATGTATAATTCTTACTATATTGTTTCGAGCATAATAGGTAAATAATTAAATGATAGTGCATTATTTGAATCATCAACGACATGAAATGAGAAATTATGGGAGTCGTATATTCATTAAAATGGTTTTATGGTTATTTATTATTATTATAAGAAAAATTAAAGATAAAAATAATACATGCTCAAAATTTCAATTTCAATTTTTAATTGCATTTGACCATCAGAAAAATAAATAAATAACTATTGTATTAAAATAAAATAATTTAAAATATATTTAGTAAAAAATAAACAATAGAATATGAAAAAGGATTTTTAAGATTAAAGAAAGTTAAAAGATGACCTAAACAAAAATGACCAAGTTGAATTTTTAAGATTTAAAAATTTAAAGTGTGCTTAACTTTTAATGTACTTTTTGGCAAAAAATTAAAGTAATAACGGAAAATGTCCAACATAATTTTTCATCACTTCTTTTCACGTCGTCTTTCAACTCCTAGTTACTGCAATACCTGAAGGCACTTTCTTTAACCACACTATATGAGCCCTATTATTATATGATACAGCATTCTCCAAACCCAAACTACGACTTTTTCTTTCTTTATTTTGGTGTTATTTGTTAGTTTTTTTAGCAAATTTTCTCATCAAGCAAAAACGTAATAATTCAGAAGGCACTTCTAGCAGAACTACGACAACAACAGAATATCGACAACAATAAAGAATTTTTGGATGAAATAAGTTTTAACAAAAACGATGCTGGATCTTTGGATATAAACATGGTGAATGAGCATGATAGAGTGATAACAGAACAACCAACTGCACCTACCAGAAAAGATCATAATGACCCTTTAGTTGTTAATCTCAAAGGTATATGCAATTTCAATTTTTTTACCTTATTTTTTGAGTTTTAATATTTGGTTTATTTATTTTATTCAATTTTGTATTCGGTTGTAAACACTTTTACAGGAGAATTCACAACTTGCAAAATGACAGCAATTTAAGTTTGCCATTTAAAAAAGGATGAAAAAGTCATGCTGGAACTTGATGGCCATGGACAAGGTCGAGATAATGATGCGAACTTATTGGTACGATTTCTGGGTGTAATAGCCCGTAGAGCAACGCTATGTCCAATTTCAATTCAAAGATAGGATTAGATGCATGAAGATAACATGAAATTACATTGAAGTAAGTATATACACTTTAGACATTTTGAAATTTTTCTGTTGTGTTAAATTGCTCATTGTCTGTAGTTTTAAGTGGTTAATATGCTACTTTATGTGGTACTGTATCTATTTATGGTTGTTTCTTCACATTATATAGTTTAAATTATAGATGTACATGTAATATTTTTTTGTACCTATTATTCTCTCATGAAAAATAATTTTGTTCTACCCAATTTGTGTAGGATTGGCTTATTTTTTCACTTGTTGGGTCTATTTTTTATTTTTTATTTAAAATGCTATATGGCTCTAATTTTAATGATTGTTATAAATCATGTTAAAAAAGAGTGCTTTGAGAAAAACGGTAAAGGGATGAAGATGCCATTTTAGAAATGTTAAAAGGTATCTTTTTATTTTTTAAAAAAGGGTTGGGGTGGATATATTGGTGTATAAGATGCTGCAATTTAGGGTTAAGTTCAATTTTGGTCCCTAACGTAGGGGTTAAAAATTTGTTTCGTCCCTAAGTTTTTTTTTGAAACAAAATCGTCCCCGAAGTTGGCAATTGTATTAAAATGGTCCGACGGACAATTATGCCCCTGAGTTCGTTACTCTCCTTAACTGTTTGTTAATTAATAATAATAGTAATAATATTAATAATGATAATATTAATAATGATAATATTAATAATAAAAGAGAACGCTGTGGGGGAGGGAGGAGCAGATGTTGGGTGAAGGCTGTGAGGAAGAACGCTGCGCTAGGGTTCGACGAAGTGGAGGATGGGGACAGAGACGCCGATTGGATGGCTTCCCAGGGTTCAAGATCGGGCATAATTCGAACACCTGTGAAGGAGATGGTATGTGGGCATGGGGAGAGGCCGATTTTGTGAACCTCAACGACGAAGGACAACCCAGGCTGACGATTTTGGGGTTATGTCTACTATGAGGTATTTTGTTGGCCTGTAATTTCTGAGATTGAGGTTTTACATGTGGGTTCCCTTCATCTTATGAGTTCTGGGTGGTGATAGGTTCAGGATGGCTGTGATTTCTTTAGGTGGGCAGATCTAGAAGCTGGAGGAGCCTTGCGGGATTCTGAAATTGCAAGATGCAAGAAAAAGATCACAACATTGAAGACAAGGTTGAAGGATGTGGAATGGAAGTTGAGGATTGTAGCTGCTTTAGGGGTAGTTGGGTGGATTGGGTTTCTCTATTTGTTGCTGCATAATACACACAGTTGGAGGCAACAATGTGGAATGCATCTGATGAGGAAATGAATAGAACATCATTTGTAGGATTTTTGTGTGTTGTTTTGGTTATTTGATGCTGTTTCTTTTATTGGTACAATGATGTAATGTGATGTATCCCCTGTTAAGATGTTTGAATGAATGAATGAAAGTGTTGAAGCAGTGAAATTGTGTTGTGCAAATTTCCAACCATGAGGCAGTGAAATTGTGTTGTGCAAATTTCCACTCATGAAGCAGTGAAAATGTGTTGAAAACATGTAAAGAACACTTATGTGCACCAGGATAAAACATTAAGCAATGATTTTTATAACACTGACATTAAAAGTTCACAACAACATCCAAAAGCCAAAATGGCCAATTACAGAGTTGTAGTTAGCACTTAAACTTAAAAAAAGACAGACTAGCATAGTTCATAAACAAACTTAAAATTTGTCCACCACATGAAACAAAATAACAAAAAACCAACATAACATTGTTTCAGACCTAATGAAAGAACATAACAGCCAAAACACACATGTAATCTTCTTTAAAGATTGCCCCATGCACTAGGAGGCAATTTTGCCATTAGCTTGAGTTTCTGCACTGGGATATGAGGTGCACCAGTCTGGATAACAGAAAAACGCCTCTTCCTCTGAATTGGTTGACTGTGTGATGGCTTCTTGCCAGTGGAGGAAGCTGCTGCACTGCTCTTTTGAGGCAAAGATTGGGATGATGGAGCTTTAGGGTTGGACTGAGGTGGTGCAGGCCCAGCTACATTTTTGGTCTGAATCTTGGGCTTGGATGAATTATCAGTGGGCCTAACTGCCATTTTCCTGGGCCTGGTTACTGGTTTGCTGGGCTGAGTAGTTGCTGTATTGGAATGACTTGTTGCAGGGCTAGGTTGAGAGCATGATTTTTTGCTGAGTCTCCCTCTTTGCACTGTTTGGCCAGGGGGTTGTGAGCTTGCAACCTTAGTACATCTTCTTGGACCCTTGGCAGCTTGCTGAGATGGAGGTTGGACCTGTGACAGAAACAAATTCATAAGAAATATTTTCTAGCACAATTAAATATAACCCAACCTCAACACTATAGCAGAATGGAATGGAAGATACCTTCTTCTTAGGCTTTGTGCAACCTGATTTCTTGTGACCTAGAGCACCACAGTTAGAACACCTCTGTGTCTGGCCCCTACGAGAGAGGTGAGTCTGGCTTCTGTTATCATCATCCCCAGGTCCTCTCTTCCTCTTCTTGACTGGTCGGTGACTTGGCTTCCGATATGGTGGTGGCATGACATCATCATACTGGGATCTCTCCCACAAATCTGGCCCATTCAGAGGATGTATCACTTCCTGGTAGCACCTCAGGTAAGCATCCTTCTTGTAATGATCATCCACAAATGACTCTAGGTCCAAACCTTTGAATGTTATGCAGCTGATGGCATAAGGACAGGGTAGCCCGCTCATCTGCCACCTCCTACATGAACACTCACAAGCAGCCAGATCTACAACAAACTTGTCTAACCCACACATAACCTCATACTTACTAGCAGCTGACCAAAATGGCCTCCAGTCCCTAGAATCCTTTACCCTTTTCTCTAGCTTCTTCATTATCATTGGCATAATGTTACCCTGGTAAACTTGAATCTTAGCTCTATTGGCAGCCCACCTAGTCATAATATACACCCTAATGTCCTCTAACATAGTGACAATTGGTTTTTCTCTAGCCTCAACTATCACAGCATTAAAACTCTCACTCATGTTGTTAACAAGGGAGTCACACTTTGAATAAAATGAAAAGCGAGAACGGGACCAGAACCTGGGAGGAATGCTGTTCAAGTGCCGAAATGCATCCTCATTCTTGAGTCTCATTACCTTCATCTCCTTCTCCCAGTCTTTCCAATGTGTAGACTTCGCACATCTCCACATTTGATTCTTCAGCTCTAATCCAGGAAACTTCTTCCTGAAGTTATTATACAGATGCCTCACACAGTACCGGTTGTCCACCCCAGGGATCACTTCCTCAAGCGCTGGTAACAAGCCCTGCATAAAAAAGGTAACCCAACTAATTAGCATAACATTCAGCTTCAATTATAAAATGCCCAAACAATTTTAGATTAGTGTTTACCTTCTGTTGATCCGACATGAATGTACACCTTCCAATTTTATCAGCACCCAGATCTTCAGATAAGTGTCGCAAAAACCAAACCCAAGAATCCTTGGTCTCAGCTTCAACCACCGCATAAGCAATGGGAAGGATCTGGTCATTAGGATCTCTACCTATTGCAGTGAGTAACTGGCTACCCTGAGGAGTCTTTAAGAAACACCCGTCCAAACTGATAAAGGGTCTGACGTGTTGGAAGCTCTTCTTGCATGCATTGAAGCAGACATACAATCTCTGGAACACACAATAGTTCATCAATTCAGGGTTCTGGACCTCCTGGGCAAAGTCTGGGCTCCTAGTCACTTTCAAGCTGACAGATGAACCTGGATTGGCCCTTAGAATCTCTGCACAGTAGTCATTAATCCTTCTATATTGCTCCCTAAATGCACCCTAGATTTGACTGAGTGCCTCTTGCTTAGACTTGGCTGCCATGGACTTGGTCACAGTAACATTCCATTTCTTGTGTGCCTTCGCTTGTAACTCCCTTATTTTAATCCTGGGATTAGACTCTACCTTCTTTTTAAACTGCGCTCCAAGCCACTTAGTGTGCAGTATCCCAACTCTGTGAGTTTGCATGCAAGTGTGTTGGAGGTTCAAGCTTCGTAACTGCCATGTGGATTCATCCCCAACCTTATGAGCATAGAGCCAGAATGGACAGTCTTTCTGACACACAGCTCTAACCCTGACCAAATCACATTTCTTAAATTTGATGCTCCTAGCCGTATGAACTGCATATGCTAGCACAGTCTCCTTAAACTCTTGTCTGGATGCATACAGTGTCCCTACCTCCCACTTATAGCTGCTCATATCCTTCAAAGGTTTATGAACTGGAAACCTTTGCCCCACTCGATCTGATACATCATCACCATCATTCTCAGCTTCGTCCTCACCCCTCACTTCCCCACCAATCATGTGGTCTGATGAGCGGATATTTTATACGCTTTTTGGGGTTAATTTCATGTAGTTTTGAGTATGTTCTAGTTAGGTTTTAGTCTATTTTCATTAGTTTTTAGAAAAAATTCATATTTCTGGACTTTACTACGAGTTGTGTGTTTTTCTGTAATTTCAGGTATTTTTCTGGCTGAAATTGAAGGAGCTGAGCAAAAATCTGATTCAGGCTGAAAAAGGACTGCTGATGCTGTTGGATTCTGACCTCCCTGCACTCAAAGTGGAATTTCTGGAGCTACAGAACTCGAAATGGCATGCTTTTAATTGCGTTGGAAAGTAGACATCCAGGGCTTTCCAGCAATATATAATAGTCTATACTTTGCATAAGGATAGATGACGTAAACTGGCGTTCAACGCCAGTTCTCTGCCCAATTCTGGCGTCCAGCGCCAGAAAAGGATCAAAAGCTGGAGTTGAACGCCCAAACTGGCACAAAAACTGGCGTTCAACTCCACAAATGGCCTCTACACGTGAATTGCTTAAATCTCAGCCCCAGCACACACCAAGTGGGCCCCAGAAGTGGATCTCTGCATCATCCATCATAGTTTACTCATTTTTTGTAAACCTAGGCTACTAGTTTAGTATTTAAACAACTTTTAGAGACTTATTTTGCATCTCATGACATTTTAGATCTGAACTTTGTACTCTTTGACGGCATGAGTCTCTAAACTCCATTGTTGGGGGTGAGGAGCTCTGCTGTGTCTCGATGAATTAATGCAAGTATTTCTGTTTTCTATTCAAACACGCTTGTTCCTATCTAAGATGTTCATTCCCGCTTAACTGTGATGAAGGTGATGATCCGTGACACTCATCACCATTCTCAACCCATGAACGTGTGCCTGACAACCACCTCCGTTCTATATCAGATTGAATGAGTATCTCTTAGATCTCTTAATCAGAATCTTCGTGGTATAAGCTAGAATTGATGGCGGCATTCATGAGAATCCGGAAAGTCTAAACCTTGTCTGTGGTATTCCGAGTAGGATTCAAGGATTGAATGACTGTGACGAGCTTCAAACTCCTGAAGGCTGGGCGTTAGTGACAAACGCAAAGGAATCAAGGGATTCTATTCAATTCCAACCGGATTGAGAACCAACCGGTGATTAGCCGTGCTGTGACAGAGCGCGTGAGCGTAGTTTTCACTGGAAGGATGGAAGGTAGCCATTGACAACGGTGATCCACCAACACACAGCTTGCCATAGGAGGACGTGCGTGCGTGAACAAGAAGACAGAGGAAAGCAGAGATTCAGAAGACAAAGCATCTCCAAAACTCCAACATATTCTCCATTACTACACAACAAGTAACCTTTAATCCATGCTCTCTTGTTTAATTGCAATTCAACTGATAAACATAATTGACTTCCTGACTAAGATTTACAAGATAACCATAAATTGCTTCAAACCAACAATCTCTGTGGGATTCGACCCTTACTCACGTGAGGTATTACTTGGACGACCCAGTGCACTTGCTGGTCAGTGGTACGAGTTGTGAAAAGTGTGATTCACAATTTGTGCACCAAGTTTTTGGCGCCGTTGCCGGGGATTGTTCGTGTTTGGACAACTAACGGTTTATTTTGTTGCTTAGATTAGGAAAAATTTCTCCTTTTTTTTTTGTTTAGAGTCTCTTATTATTGTCGTGTTAAAATTTTAGAATCCTTATTTTCTTTTTAAAATCTTTTTCAAAAAAAAAATAATTTTTCTACTAAATTCTGTGCCAAACTTTAAGTTTGGTGTTTTCTTGTTAATTTTTCTTAAAATTTTCGAAAATTTATTTTGGTTTTCTAAAAAAATTTTAAGTTTGGTGTTCGTCCTTCATGTTCTTGTGTTCTTGTGAGTCTTCAAAGTGTTCTTGAGTTTTTCTTGTGTCTTGATCTTAAAATTTTTAAGTTTGGTGTTCCTTGGTGTTTTCCCTCCAAAATTTTCGAAAATAAGGAGCATTAGATCTAAAAATTTTAAATCTTGTGCTATCTTATTGTTTTTCTCTTTCCTCTTAAAAATAAAAAATATCTTTTCTCTCTATTTTAAAAACAATTTTTCGAAATATATTTCTAAAAATTCAGATTTTTACCTCAAAATTAAAATTTTTTTTTTTAAAATCATCATATCCTTTTCAAAACTTCCTAACCACTTTCTCTCTCCTCAGTTTTTCGAAAATCTTCACTCAATTTTTTATTTATTTTAATTTATTTCATTTTCGAAATAAATATATAAATAAATAAATAAAAATATTTTTTCTATTTTACATCATCTCCCTTTCTCCATCATGGACCTAAGCGGAAATGAACAGTCCAGGAAGACTCTGGGGTCATATTCTAATCCCTCTACTGCTTCATATGGGAGTAGTATCTGCATACCCTCCATTGGAGTCAGTAGCTTTGAGTTGAATCCTCAGCTCATTATCATGGTGCAGCAAAGTTGCCAGTATTCTGGTCTTCCACAGGAAGAACCTACAGAGTTTCTGGCACAGTTTCTACAGATTGCTGACACAGTACATGATAAAGAAATAGATCAGGATGTCTACAGACTATTACTGTTTCCATTTGCTGTAAAAGATCAAGCTAAGAGGTGGTTGAATAACCAACCTAAGGCCAGCATAAAGACATGGAAACAGCTGACAGAAAAATTCCTGAATCAGTACTTTCCCCCAAAACGGATGACACAGCTAAGGCTGGACATCCAAGGCTTTAAACAAGGAGATAATGAATCTCTTTATGATGCCTAGGAAAGATACAGAGAGATGCTATGAAAATGCCCCTCTGAAATGTTTTCAGAGTGGGTTCAGTTAGACATCTATTATGGGCTTGCAGAAGGAGCTCAGACGTCTCTTGATTACTCAGCTGGTGGATCTATCCACATGAGAAAGACAATTGAAGAGGCTCAAGAGCTCATTGATACAGTTTCCAGGAATCAGCATCTGTACCTAAGCAATGACTCTTCCATGAAAGAAGAGGTTAAGACAGCAACTGCTGAACTCAATCCTGTAAAACAAGCTGCTAAATTCAATCAGCAATTGGACTTTCTAACAAAGCAGTTAGCCGAATTCAAAGAAAGGTTACAAGAGACAAGGATGGCTAATATACATATGGACGAACAGTTTAAGCAAACAAAGCAGCAGCTGTCAAGACAAATAGCAGAAGAATGCCAAGCAGTTCAACTAAGAAGTGGGAAAACATTAAATACCCCACCTCAAGGCAGCAAAAAGCTAAGAAATGAGCAAACCACCCAAAATTCATCTGAGGACAGTAAGAGCCCAGGGAAAAGAAATTCTGGAACTAAAACGCCAGAAAATTGGTGGAAGGCTGGCGCTGAACGCCCAGACCATGCTCAGGACTGGCGTTCAACGCCAGAAACAAGGCAGGACTGGCGTTCAACGCCAGAAATGGGCAAGGATCTGGCGTTGAATGCCCAAAATGGGCAAAACCTGGCGCTGAACGCCCAAAATTGGCACAGTTCTGGCGTTCAGACGCCAGGAGCAGACAAGGAGCTGGCGTCCAGTTTCACTCCAGCTTCTAACTCTGGCACTCAATCGCCAGTGAGGGATCAGACACACACAAATGCTGATAACAACCCCTCTAAAAAGGCTTCTTCAACCACTTCTGTAGGCAATAAACCTGCAGCAACTAAGGTTGAAGAATATAAAGCCAAGATACCTTATCCTCAAAAACTCCGGAAAGAGGAGCAGGATAAGCAATTTGCTCGCTTTGCAGATTATCTCAGGACTCTTGAAATAAAGATTCCATTTGCAGAAGCACTTGAGCAAATACCTTCTTATGCCAATTTCATGAAAGAGATCTTGAGTCATAAGAAGGATTGGAGAGAAACAGAAAGAGTTCTCCTCATTGAAGAATGCAGTGCAGTCATTCTGAAAAGCTTTCCTGAAAAGCTTAAAGACCCTGAGAGTTTTCTGATACCATGCATATTAGAAGGTAATTACACCAAGACAGCTTTATGCGATCTTGGGGCAAGCATCAACCTAATACCTGCATCTACTATCAGAAAGCTTGGCTTAACTGAAGAAGTTAAACCAACCCGGATATGTCTCCAACTTGCTGATGGTTCTACTAAATACCCATCAGGCGTGATTGAAGACATGATTGTCAGAGTTGGGCCATTCGCCTTTTCCACTGACTTTGTTGTGCTGGAGATGGAGGAGCACAAGAGCGCTACTCTCATTCTAGGAAGACCCTTCCAAGCAACTGGACGATCCCTCATTGACGTCCAACAGGGGGAAATAACCCTGAGAGTCAATGATGATGAGTTCAAGCTGAACGCTGTCAAAGCCATGCAGCATCCAGACACATCAAAAGACTGCATGAAAGTTGATCTTATTGACTCTTTGGTAGAAGAGATCAACATGGCTGAGAGTCTTGAATCAGAGTTGGAAAATATCTTTAAAGATGTTCAGCCTGATTTAGAGGATTCAGAGGACATGAAAGAGCCTCTGAAATTTCTTCTGGAAGAGGAGAAACTTCCTAAACCCGAGCTCAAGCCATTACCACCATCCTTGAAATATGCGTTTCTGGGAGAAGGTGACACTTTTCCAGTGATCATAAGCTCTGCTTTAAATTCACAGGAAGAGGAGGCACTTATTCAGGTGCTAAGGACACACAAGACAGCTCTTGGGTGGTCCATAGGTGACCTTAAGGGCATAAGCCCAGCTAGATGCATGCACAAAATCTTATTGGAGGATAATGCCAAACCAGTGGTTCAACCACAGAGGCGGCTAAATCCAGCCATGAAAAAAGTAGTGTAAAAAGAGGTCACCAAACTACTAGAGGCTGGGATTATTTATCCTATTTCTGATAGCCCCTGGGTGAGCCCTGTCCAAGTCGTCCCAAAAAAGGGAGGCATGACAGTGATTCATAATGAAAAAAATGAACTGGTTCCTACAAGAACAGTTACAGGGTGGCGCATGTGTATTGACTATAGAAGGCTCAATACAGCCACCAGAAAGGAACATTTTCCTTTACCATTCATAGACCAGATGCTAGAAAGACTAGCAGGTCATGATTATTACTGCTTTTTGGATGGCTACTCAGGCTATAACCAGATTGCAGTAGATCCCCAGGATCAAGAGAAAACAGCATTCACATGTCCATCCGGAGTGTTTGCTTATAGAAGGATGCCATTTGGGCTATGTAATGCGCCTGCAACTTTTCCAGAGATGCATGCTCTCTATTTTCTCTGATATGGTGGAAAAATTTCTGGAAGTCTTCATGGATGACTTCTCAGTATATGGAGACTCATTCAGCTCCTGTCTTGATCACCTGAAACTTGTTCTGAAAAGATGCCAAGAGACCAACCTAGTTTTAAACTGGGAAAAGTGTCACTTCATGGTGACTGAAGGAATTGTCCTTGGGCATAAAATCTCAAACAAGGGAATAGAGGTGGATCAAGCAAAAATAGAGGTAATTGAAAAATTACCACCACCTGCCAATGTTAAGGCAATCAGAAGCTTTCTGGGGCATGCAGGATTCTATAGGAGGTTTATAAAGGATTTTTCAAAAATCGCAAAACCTCTAAGCAATCTGCTAGCTGCTGACACGCCATTTGTGTTTGACACAGAGTGCCTGTAGGCGTTTGAAACGCTGAAAGCTAAGCTGGTCACAGCACCAGTCATCTCTGCACCAGACTAGACGTTACCATTTGAGCTAATGTGTGATGCCAGTGATCATGCCATTGGTGCAGTATTGGGACAGAGGCATGACAAGCTTCTGCATGTCATTTATTATGCCAGTCGCGTTCTAAATGATGCCCAGAAAAATTACACAACCACAGAAAAAGAATTACTTGCAGTGGTTTACGCCATTGACAAGTTCAGATCATACTTAGTAGGATCAAAAGTGATTGTGTATACTGACCATGCTGCTCTTAAATATCTACTCACAAAGCAGGATTCAAAACCCAGGCTCATCAGATGGGTATTGCTTCTGTAAGAGTTTGATATAGAAATAAGAGACAGAAAAGGGACAAAGAACCAAGTGGCTGATCATCTATCCCGGATAGAACCAGTGGAAGGGACGTCCCTCCCCTTTCTTGAGATCTCTGAGATGTTTCCTGATGAGCATTTATTTGCCATTCAGGAAGCACCATGGTTTGCCGATATTGCAAACTATAAAGCTGCAAGGTTCATACCCAAGGAGTACAACAGGATACAAAAGAAGAAATTAATTACTGATGCAAAGTACTACTTGTGGGATGAACCTTATCTCTTTAAGAGATGTGCAGACGGAATAATCCGTAGGTGTGTGCCTAGAGAAGAGGCACAGAGGATCCTATGGCATTGCCATGGATCTCAATATGGAGGCCATTTCGGAGGTGAGCGAACAGCCACCAAGGTCCTCCAATGTGGCTTCTATTGGTCCACACTCTATAAAGATTCCCGAGAGTTTGTACGTAACTGTGACAGTTGCCAAAGAGTTGGTAATCTGCCTCATGGTTACGCCATGCCTCAACAAGGAATCTTAGAAATTGAGTTGTTTGACGTATGGGGAATTGACTTCATGGGACCTTTCCCACCATCATACTCAAATACTTATATTCTGGTGGCAGTTGACTATGTATCAAAATGGGTTGAGGCTATTGCCACACCCACCAATGATACTAAAACAGTGCTGAAGTTCCTCCAGAAACATATCTTTAGCAGGTTTGGTGTCCCTAGGGTACTAATCAGTGATGGGGGCACTCACTTCTGCAATAAACAACTTTACTCTGCCATGGTTCGGTATGGAATTCGCCACAAGGTGGCCACTCCATATCATCCACAAACCAATGGGCAAGCTGAAGTCTCTAATAGAGAATTAAAGAGAATCCTGGAACGGACAGTAAATACCCGTAGAAAGGATTGGGCACGAAGCTTGGATGATGCTCTGTGGGCTTACAGGACAGCATTCAAGACCCCTATAGGGACCTCTCCATACCAACTTGTGTATGGTAAGGCATGTCACCTGCCCGTGGAACTGGAACATAAGGCCTACTGGGCAACCAGATTCCTAAACTTTGATGCCAAACTAGCAGGAGAAAAACGATTGCTCCAGCTAAATGAGCTAGAGGAATTCAGATCCACAGCTTTCGAAAATGCCAAGCTTTATAAAGAAAAATAAAAAAAGTGGCATGACAGAAAGCTGTCATCTAGAATCTTTGAACCAGGACAGAAGGTTCTGTTGTTTAACTCTAGACTCAGACTATTCCCCGGGAAACTGAAATCCCGTTGGAGGGGACCATATGTGATTACAAGTGTATCACCATATGGTTATGTGGAGCTTCAAGATATTGATTCTGATAAGAAGTTCATTGTCAATGGACAGAGAATCAAGCATTATCTTGAAGGCAACATTGAGCAAGAATGCTCAAGGCTGAAGCTAGATTAAAAGCTCAGCAAGGTCCAGCTAAAGACAATAAAGAAGCGCTTGCTGGGAGGCAACCCAGCCATGGGGCATCAATCCTCTAAGCATTTTGCCCTATTTCTATTTTTATTTTTATTTGTTTATATAGAGTTCATTGATAACAAGGTAAATAATCAATTGCATAAGTTCACAGGGTTACAGAAGGAATCTGCACACAAAACAGAGAAAAAGAGCTCACTGGCAAGAAAACGCCAGTAATGGTAGCAATCTGGGCGTTCAAAGCCAGAAATGGGCACCCACTGGGCGTTGAACGCCAGTAATGGCAGCAACTGGGCGTTGAACGCCCAGGAGAGCAGCATTTGGGCGCTGAACGCCCAAAACAGGCAGTGTTTGGGCGTTCAAACGCCAGGAAGGCAGGGAGGAGCCAAATTCATTTTTTCCACACGTTTTTCCATTCTAATTTCAAATTTTATGCTTCAATGCATGATTTTACATAAACATGTCAAGAACCCTGATTTCTAAATTCCATAATTTCTAAAAACCCTACCACTAAAAATATCAAATGTATTTTAATCCATAAGCACCAGGCATCTTTGCAAATTCAATCCAACTCTTTTCAAAATTTCTTTTACAAATCTATCTTTTTCAACTCATCAATATCTTTTTCAAAACCTCCACTTTATCTTTATCAAAAATTAAATCTATCTTTCTCAAAAATCTTTCATATCCTCTCAATTTTAAACTATATACTCTCTTATCATATCTTCTATCTTATCTTTTCCAAATAAATCTTTTTATCATATCTTTATCTCTTTTTTCGAAAACCCACCCTCCCCCCTTATAAATTTGAGTTCGGCCTCCCTCCTCTCCCATCAACAATTGCCCCTAGCTCTCCTTCTATCCCTCTCCTTTCTCTTCTTTTGCTTGAGGACAAGCAAACCTCTAAGTTTGGTGTGTTTATCCGCAATCACTAAGATCATGGCCCCCAAAGGAAAACAACCCACTCCAAGAGGCAAGAAAGAGAGCGTTCCAAAACCACTTTGGAATCAAGGGAAGTTCTTATCTAAAGAACATTCGGACCATTATAACAAAATAATGGGTCTGAGATCAGTGATCCCGGAAGTTAGATTCGATCTGAAAGAAGATGAATACCCGGAGATCCAGGAGCAAATTCGAATCAGGAGCTGGGAAGTCCTAGCTAATCCTGAAACGAAAGTGGGAAGGAACATGGTCCAGGAGTTCTATGCTAATATGTGGCAAACTGACAAGCAGAAACTATCTGGGATTGCTTTCTATGACTATCGGACTGTGGTCAGAGGAAAGATTGTTCATACCCACCCTGACAGGATCAGGGAGATCTTAAAGCTACCTCAGCTGAAGGATGATCCAAACTCCTTCAACAGGAGGATGATGAGAGCAGACAAGGGCTTGGATAAGATTCTAGAGGACATATGTATCCCTGGAGCCAGGTGGACCACCAACACAAAGGGTGTCCCAAATCAACTCAAGAGAGATGATCTCAAACCAGTCGCCAGAGGATGGCTAGATTTCATTGGGCATTCTCTGTTGCCTACTAGCAACCGTTCTGAAGTCACAGTTAAAAGAGCAGTGATGATCCATTGCATCATGATGGGAAAGGAAGTGGAGGTTCATCAGCTGATTTCAGCTGAACTCTACAAAATTGCTAACAAAAATTCTAAAGAGGCCAGGTTGGCTTATCCAAGCGTGATTTCTCTGCTCTGCAAGGACACTGGAGTAAGGATGGGAATAACTGAGTATATCTCAGTTGAGAAGCCAATCACCAAAGCATCAATGGAAAAACAACAAGCACAGGATGATCCCATCAAGAAGAGAGCACAGGAATTTCTCCCAGAGATCCCTCAATCTGAATACTGGGAGTATCTTGAGACGTCTGTTACCAAGATACGGGAAGCTATGGAGCAAATAATAAAAGAACAGAAGGAACACAGTCAAATGTTGACCTATATGTTTAAAGAACAAGAGGAGCAAGGGCGTGACTTAAGGGAATTGAAGCGCCAAAAGTCTTCTCTTGCAGGACCAAGCATCCCAAGGATCAGAGGAACCCCGTTCCCCCAGAATAAAGGTTGTTAATTTCCAATTTCTGCCTTAACTCTGTGACAGTGTCTTTATAGAAGTTTACCTTAGGAGTCATATAGTAGTAATTAGTATCTATTTTGATTTTATCTCCAATTAAGCTATAGTTTATTTTTCTCATCATCAGCAAACATGAATAAAGTAGTAGATCTTTTAAATAAGAGGCAATAAAATTTCGAGTTTTAATAAGAGAAATTCTAATTAGTTAAATGTGGTGGCAATGCTTTCTGTCTTCTGAATGAATGCTTGAACATTGCATATGTCTTTTGAATTTGTTGTTTAAGACTGTTAAATATGTTGGCTCTTGAAAGAATGATGAACATGAGACATGTTATTGATAATCTGAAAAATCATAAAAATGATTCTTGAAGCAAGAAAAAGCAGCAAAGAACAAAGCTTGCAGAAAAAAAATAGAAAGAAAAAGAAAAAGCAAGCAAGAAGAAGCCAAAAGCTCTTAAAACCAAGAGGCAAGAGCAAAAAGCCAATAACCCTTAAAACCAAAAGGCAAGGGCAATTAAAAAGGATCCCAAGGCTTTGAGCATCAGTGGATAGGAGGGCCTAAAGGAATAAAATCCTGGTCTAAGCGGCTAAACCAAGCTGTCCCTAACCATGTGCTTGTGGCGTGAAAGTGTCAAGTGAAAACTTGAGACTGAGCGGTTAAAGTCAAGGTCCAAGGCAAAAAGAAGAGTATGCTTAAGAACTCTGGACACCTCTAATTGGGGACTTTAGCAAAGCTGAGTCACAATCTAAAAGGTTCACCCAATTATGTGTCTGTGGCATTTATATATCCGGTGGTAATACTGGAAAACAAAGTGCTTAGGGCCACGGCCAAGACTCATAAAATAGCTGTGTTCAAGAATCATCACACTGAAATAGGAGAATCAATAACACTATCTGAATTCTAAGTTCCTATAGATGCCAATCACTCTGAGCTTCAATGGATAAAGTGAGATGCCAAAACTGTTCAGAAGCAAAAAAGCTACTAGTCCCGCTCATCTAATTAGAATCTGAGCTTCACTCAAAAACTCTGGGATATTATTGCTTCTCAACCTATTAGTCTTCTATTTTATTTGTCTAGTTGCTTGAGGACAAGCAACAGTTTAAGTTTGGTGTTGTGATGAGCGGATATTTTATAGGCTTTTTGGGGTTAATTTCATGTAGTTTTGAGTATGTTCTAGTTAAGTTTTGGTCTATTTTCATTAGTTTTTAGGAAAAATTCATATTTCTGGACTTTACTATGAGTTGTGTGTTTTTCTGTAATTTCAGGTATTTTTCTGACTGAAATTGAAGGAGCTGAGCAAAAATCTTATTCAGGCTGAAAAAGGACTGCTGATGCTGTTGGATTCTGACCTCCCTGCACTCAAAGTGGATTTTCTGGAGATACAGAACTCGAAATGGCATGCTTCCAATTGCGTTGGAAATTAGACATCCAGGGCTTTCCAGCAATATATAATAGTCCATACTTTGCACAAGGATAGACGACGTAAACTGGCGTTCAACGCCAGTTCTCTGCCCAATTCTGGCGTCCAGCGCCAGAAAAGGATCAAAAGCTGGAGTTGAATGCCCAAACTGGCACAAAAACTGGCGTTCAACTCCACAAATGGCCTCTGCACGTGAATTGCTTAAATCTCAGCCCCAGCACACACCAAGTGGGCCCCAGAAGTGGATCTCTGCATCATCCATCATAGTTTACTCATTTTTTGTAAACCTAGGCTACTAGTTTAGTATTTAAACAACTTTTAGAGACTTATTTTGCATCTCATGACATTTTAGATCTGAACTTTGTACTCTTTGATGGCATGAGTCTCTAAACTCCATTGTTGGGGGTGAGGAGCTCTGCTGTGTCTCGATGAATTAATGCAAGTATTTCTGTTTTCTATTCAAACACGCTTGTTCCTATCTAAGATGTTCATTCGCGCTTAACTGTGATGAAGGTGATGATCCGTGACACTCATCACCATTCTCAACCCATGAACGTGTGCCTGACAACCACCTCCGTTCTATATCAGATTGAATGAGTATCTCTTAGATCTCTTAATCAGAATCTTCGTGGTATAAGCTAGAATTGATGGCGGCATTCATGAGAATCCGGAAAGTCTAAACCTTGTCTGTGGTATTCCGAGTAGGATTCAAGGACTGAATGACTGTGACGAGCTTCAAACTCCTGAAGGCTGGGCGTTAGTGACAAACGCAAAGGAATCAAGGGATTCTATTCCAACCGGATTGAGAACCAACCGGTGATTAGCCGTGCTGTGACAGAGCGCATGAGCGTAGTTTTCACTGGAAGGATGGAAGGTAGCCATTGACAACGGTGATCCACCAACACACAGCTTGCCATAGGAGGACGTGCGTGCGTGAACAAGAAGACAGAGGAAAGCAGAGATTCAGAAGACAAAGCATCTCCAAAACTCCAACATATTCTCCATTACTACACAACAAGTAACCTTTAATCCATGCTCTCTTGTTTAATTGCAATTCAACTGATAAACATAATTGACTTCCTGACTAAGATTTACAAGATAACCATAGATTGCTTCAAACCAACAATCTCTGTGGGATTCGACCCTTACTCACGTGAGGTATTACTTGGACGACCCAGTGCACTTGCTGGTCAGTGGTACGAGTTGTGAAAAGTGTGATTCACAATTTGTGCACCATGGTCCATCTCCAACTCATCGCTATCTGCTCCATCCTCATCACTAAACTGATTTATACCTTTACCCTTTTCCTTCCCAGGAGTAGCTTCTTCCGGCACAGAATTACCATCCTCAAATCCACTATCACCCTCAAAATCCTCATCACTATCAGTGAAGTGCACCTCTCCTACACTGTCCCCCTCCTCATCAGATGGCATGTACTCAGGGTCCTCACTGTCTTCGTCATTGGACTCACTTCCATCTACCTGAAACTTATCCCCCACATCTCCACCCTCGGTTGCCTTATTAGGCTCGGCACTAGCCCCTGCTGCCTCAGCCCCGTGCCCTTCGAAAACAACCAAGCCCAGCCCATCATCTGTTTCCTCTTCTGCAACTCCCCCAATATCAACGTAACCCACTTCTGGAAACGGCTCGGCATCACCAACGTCATGGACCACATACAACTCTACCAAGCCCCGTAACCCAGCAATGTTGCACATCTCAATTGCTTCAGCGTCACCCTTCAGCATCTTCAGGGAAGTCTCCAAATTATCAAAGCTTGGATCATTATACCACAACGCAACAATATTGGCCTGCAAGTACCCAAACTGCCTTAGTTCTTCATACGCCTCAAACAAAGACCAAAGATCGCTGTCAATGTCTTCGATGATGGTACTTTGACCCTTTAGGTACTTAAAATCCCCATCCTCATATCCGAATGTACCCCATGATGCACCCGCACGTTCATATACACCATCTTCTGCTCAGTCAACCCTGCAATACAGCAGAATACATTACTCATAAACACAGATACAGCAGAGTACATTACTCACAAACCCTAGCTATACCAGCAGACTCAAAAGCATGCATTCAACCCCTAAATGCTCGAACAGAGCAACATCGTGATCAAAACCAAACCCACAACATGTTGTGAACAGTTGACGTGATTGCTTGAGGGATGGAAATTATTCATACCTGAATAATCAGCTGCTGCAGCGATGACGATCACTCACCAATGTCTCAGCACACCGATTCTCAACCTTAACCCCCCAATGGCGACAATGTTTTCTGTCCGCACCTACGTCTGAGGGTTTCAGGCCAACGTTTCAGTTCTCAAGTGTCTCAGGGAAGTTTATGCGTTGCTTCATGAGGAGGTGTGCGTTTCGCGAGAATGAAAATTAAGGGAGAGAAACCGCAAAGGGCAGACTTGTCATTAAATTTTATTTTTGGTACGAAAGGACCATTTTAATACAACTGCCAACTTCGGGGACGATTTTATTTCAAAAAAAAATTTAGGGACGATATGTGTGATTATCTATTCATGTTCTATTTACTTATATAGTTATTATCATGATTAATGTCCACTAGATATGTGATTATATATTTATATTTTATTTGTTTGTTTGGTTATTGTTATGATAAATGTCCACTAAATATGTGTGATTAAATGTTCATGTCTTTTATGTTTGTTTGATTTTGGATGTTTGTAACTATCAACTCTTTGATTGGATTTTGTGATGTAACAACCTATAAAAGATAATATTTTCAATATGAATTTTAACATTGTGCACAAATACTTTGAAGAAAAATTTTGAGTTTGATTATGCTGCTAGCATTAAATAGGCACTAAAGACATTGGGTGATAGACGAAAAGCCTACAAATATTCATTACGGAATATTTACTTTTATTCTAATAAAACAAAAAAAAATTCTAACAACTAAGATTGATTCATATATACCTCTCATTAAATGGATGGCTTTTGTGCATCACTACACAAATCCCAAGACAAAGGTAATAACTTAGTTTTTCTTTTAGTGTTGTTATATTAATTTTTTTTGTTTTATTACCGTTATATTATCTTTATTTTTATGTTTACAAATTTTAGAAACAATGCCTGCAAAATAGAAAGAATTGAGAGAAGCTTCAAGTATCACATGCTGATGGTAGTAAAAGCAATGCCAAAAGAGCAAGTGAAATGGTATTTTAACTTTTTTTTCTAATATATTTGTGGTTATTCTAAATAAGTTTTGACAATGCAACTATACTATGATAGAAAAAAAAATTAGAAAGATCTGTATGTCGGAGTGAAGTTATTCTGTCAACTCTAGTGAAGAAGAATGAAAATTATGTAAATGGTGAGTACAATTTAGCTGTAAGTGTATTATATTATTTGTTTTAGGTTAATGTGTAATTTATTTTTATAAATTAAAACTTTGTATACACTAATCTAATTTTTTTCTTGTGTAAGAGCAAATATTAGAGCATTTGCTTGAAGATCAAGAACATGTTGCTGCTGAAGAAATTCCTTCGAAAGTGTTGGCTCACCCGAACAATGCAATTGAAAAGTTCTTTGGTGCTTAGATGTAGGGCGTATTCGTAGTTTTAGTAGTACTGTATTTTCAATAGGTTTTGACAAGTCTAAACGTATTTTTGGTTTTGCAACTAGTGAAGTCTCTAGCAACGTATCTCAGCAACATGTTATAAATTTAGAGAAGCAGGTTAAAATTTTAGAGAAAAAGTTAGATGGATATGAAGAAATCAAAATCCAGTTGACAGCTTTGCACAAATTTTTGTTATCAAAATATGGTGATGAAGTGCCTAGTCTGTCCGGTGATACGCTAGACATTTAGTTGGTGTATTTAATAAGTAATAATTAAAATTTTAAGTATTTTTACTCTAGAAGATGTTAGAATTTTTTATTCATATTAGAATTTTCCTTATTTCTTATTATATACATGTTTAGACTTGACTTATTATTATTATTATTACTGAAAAATGTTAATATTATATATTTAAAAATTTGATTTTTATTAATAATGTTATATATATAAATATTATTTTAATTTAATTAAACTATTCAATTAGCCACGGTCAAACTAAAATAAATACTACAAATTATTTAAAAAAAACAAGTTAGCTATGAAAAAAAACATAGCAAATTAGTACAAATTAGCTACAGATGGTATGTGAAAAAACAGTGCGAGTCAGCCATGAAAATAGTGTGATTAAATAATTCGACGTTAGCCATGAAAAAATTGTGACTGAAAAACCCGACTTGCGTAAATTAGCTACGAATGAAGTATGGTAGAATTGTACTTTTCGATTTGATTATTCTTATTTACCCACGGCATCAAGCGTGGGTAATGTTATACAAATTGTGGCTCTGCAAAGGTCTCTACGATGTTTAAAACTGTGGCTAATAACTCTAAAATCGTGGCAAATTGAAAATATAACCCCCGATTAGCTACAAATATTCTTTCGTAGCCAATGTATGGTTGCTACCGATATCTTGAAGTTTAGCCACGATTTTTTCCGTGACTAAACCCCTTGTTTCTTGTAGTGATATGAGGAAAAATAACAACCAAATTCAAAAGAGAAGCTTCCTATGAGAAAGAAGTCTAAGTTGGCTTTTGTAACACCCTAACTTTTAGCACTTCATGATCGTACCAAAAGTTCAGGCGTTACTTACCTCTAAACCTTTTTATTATATACTATCTTTATTTAATATTGAGTCTTCGCGAATACGAACTGATACTTTAATTAAGAATTCGAAAGGAGACTTTATTTTAAATCACTTAACCATAAAAGTATATATTCATATAGCTTTATATACATAGACCTATGTCAAAGAATCTCAATTACAAATCCTCTAAAAACTAAAAAAACAATAAATAATGAGGGAAAAATAAATTCTAACAACTCAACTCGTGAATATAATCTGCTATGCTCCTGTAGCTCCGCACTAAACTTTCGCACCTGTAGCTGAAATGGGTGAAAATAGGGGGTAAGAACTACGGAGTTCTTAGTAGGATAGGGGTTAGAAGTTTAGTTCATTTTATATATACTTGGTTAGCAATAACAGTCAATAAGGGACAATCCAATTCAACAATTATAGAACACAAAATTCAATCAACCATTTAGCACACCCACAATCACAGAAAACACACTCACAAACAAATATGCGCAAACAAGTATAGTTCATGCCTAGTCCTATACAGGCCATGAGCTCATGTGTCGGTTTGTTGCCCAATTTTCGATAATGATCCTGAGATAAGCGTTTTGTATCGCCGTCCTTATCTCAACCAACGTCCCCTCCATGAGCGTTACGTATCGCCGTCCTCATGGGAGAACCTTCTTTTCGGTCTCCAGTGAGCGTTACGCATCGCCGTCCCCACTAAGCCGTCCTTATAGTATCAAGTGAGTGTTACGCATCGCTGTCCCCACTAGACACTTTGCACTAAGGCCCAAACGGCACTCAATTTCTTTTTAATCTTTGCTCTCTACTCTATTGCGGCAGAGATCTCTTTAATTAATAGCTTCTTTTCTATCTACTCTATTGTGGTAGACGTGCATTAGATTCTTTTAATCTTTGTTTTTTGCTCTCCTGTGACAGAGATTCTTTTAATTAATACATTCATTTCTCTTATATTATCTGCTCTCATGTGGCAGAGATTCTTTAGTTTCTTTAATATTTTTCTTCGTTTTCTTTTCTTTCTTCTTCTTTTCTTTCCTTATCATTCCATAATATAATTTATCTTCAGATTATTTCCTCATCTTTCCCTAAGTGTCTTATGAAAAATAATTATAAAGTACTTTAATTAAATCTACGTTCTCTAAAGCTTTTAAGATTACTCTGCTTGCTTGCTTTCTCATTAATATTACACATTATAATATTCTTACAAAATAATAACTTTGATATATACTAATTATAATAATGATTTATTTTAATATAAATGAGTAATTTTAAATAAGTATTTAAAATAAATATTTATAATCATATTTTAAAACTTAATATTCTATTTATAAATGAGTAATTTTATTAATTACTTTCTAAATCACAAACTTTTTAATATTCTATTTTTAACCTTAATATTTTATAAAATTATATTTGAAATTCTCACTTATTTTCATATTTATAAAAATAACCCTGAACTTTTATAATATACCCATTTTTACCCCCACACTTTATTTATTACCCGAAATACCCAGAAACTTATATAATTACAAATTGTACCTTGATTTTTATATACAAATACAATGTTACCCTTCAAAAATCAAGTTTAAATATTCATCTTCCTCTTATACCAAAACCGAAAACCTTAGTACTTCCCTTTCAAAATATTACTTGTATTTTAATTCGTTTTCGAGTCTTTCAATTATCGATTTTTCTTAACTTTTAATTTAATCTTTCAACTACCAAATCTCATTAATTTTCTCAAAATACCATATCACCACAGTCCCCAAAACTATTAAAACAACCACAGCTGAGCTATTTCTCATAGCCAATCCAACAAATCACAAGCAACAACAATAATTCAACATAAACTCATTCAAACTCAAACAATAATCAACCAAATCAACATTCACTTGTCAAATTCATATTTAATTATTATAAAGTTACCAAACCCTACCTCTATACAAAATCAAAACAACGGAAGCTCTGGAGAAGCTTTCTGACCAAGCCACTGAAGAAAAAAATCTCAGAAATTACTTGTACCTCCTAGAACTCCAATTGGTTGAACTCAAGGAAAAGAGGAGCTACGTCACCGTCAACTTCTACTAAACAAAAGTGACACCAACACGTAGAGGAGAAAGATACGAAAACTTTTACCGGATTAAATTTTTTATTGGAGTTACGGATCATAAGAAATCAAAGTCGAAAGGTTAGAGGTTTTTCACAGTTCTCTCATGCAAGCTTCGGTCTCTCTCTCTTTTCTTTTCTCCTAAGCTCAGTGAATGAAATAAAAAATAAGGTAAAGATGGTAATTGGTGGTGATTAGGAAATGGAGCCGTGTGTCTTAGTTCATTTGGCTATGTGTCATGATGGAGGAAAATTGTCGGTAAAGAATTTCTCAATGAAATCTCGTTGCAAGTATAGTTCTAAACCAACAAATCATCCTCAATCAAGATTTAATTTGTTTGTCACAAGTACAAACCCTAATAAAAATAACCCTAATGAAATCTCGTTGCAAGTATAGTTCTAACCACAACATGATAATTGCAAGGATCAATCCCATTAAGTCATCCTCTAACAAGTGAAGGAAAGTCAAATGAGCTTTATCAATCCTAATCCATAAGTCCTAGCCAACTCACTAATTGATTTAGTGAAAGACTAGCGTCAACGGACACCAATTATCAATCACTTGGACATTAGCAACTCAAGGTCACTTAAGTTACCATCCAAAGCCAAGAACACAAAAAATCTATTCTAACATCCAACCAAGCATTTTGTCAAACACTTGGAAGGCATAAAAGGAAAGTATGGTAAGATTGTAAGGAATAGAAATCTACAACTACCCAAAGTAAGGAATTAACAATAACAAAGCAATTAAACAATAAGAGCATCAAACATAAATTGCATTAAAGGAAAATAAAAGGAACATGAGTGCATCAACATAAAAAGTAACCCAAAATGAGAAATTAACAAGAGGAACTAAAGAAATTAGAGCAAATCAACAAGGAAAAGTAAAGAAAACTAAATTAAAACAAGTAATTGAACCTAAATCTAAGATGAAATTAAACTAAGAACCCTAATTTCTAGAGAGAAGAGGGAGCTTCTCTCTCTAGAACTAACCTAAGGTATGCTTCTTACACTAACTAATTGCTCCTCCCTTGACCCCTATTGAATTCTGCATGAAATAGCCTCAGAAATCGCCCCCTGCATTTTGCCATTAATAAGGTCACATGCTGCTTGTCACGCGTACGCGTCGATCACGCGTATGCGTCATCTTTCAATTCTCCTTGTCACGCGTACGCGTCGTTGACAAATGACCTTCTCACGTGCGCGCGTCGCCTTGAAATCTCCACAAGCTCATTTCTTCATGAATTCTCCACTTGCATGCTTTTCTGTTCACTCCTTTGATTTATTCTTTGCCTCTTAAACCTGAAATTACTAACACACATATTAAGGTATCGAGTGGAATCAAAGTGAATTAAATTTAGCTATTTTAAGACCTAAAAAGCATGTTTTCACTCTTAAGCATAAATCAAGGAGAATTACAAAACCATGCTATTTCATTGAATAAATGTGAAAAAAATTGATAAAATCCTCTAAATTCAACACAAAATAAACCCTAAAAATAGAATTTATCATGTCACAAGGTCCCTCTCTTTTTTTTCTTCATTTGGTTTGGTTACTTGAGAAGAGAAATAAGGATTAAAGGCTTTGGCCAAATGAATCATAATGTCACAGTTATATATATATGGAATTAAGGTAATGAATATAATAAATGGTGATTTGGTGACACTGGTTATATATATGTATATATATAAGCTATGTTTCATTTTCTTTCTTTTACTCCCGAATGGCTTCGGCCAATTTCTTTTTTTCTTTTTTTTGTTAACTCTAATAATAATAATAATTTTTTTTATCCTTTTTGAAATATCTCATTATAACAAAAATAATTTAAAAATTCTAATAGATTTTAAATTTAAAATAACATAAAATTTAATTTAGTTACTTTTAGAAAAATAATTTTCTATAAATAAAATAATAAATTATAAATAATTTATTATTTAATTTTTTCAAAAACTCAGAATGTTATAACTTTAGTATGTTCCGTACATCAAGAATTGCTTCATACATCAATAGCAACTGTAATGCTATTAAAGGCCTGTACAAAGAAATGTAAATCATCAAATTCGATTGTAAACAAAACTAGTGCAAACATAAAGAGCCCTTTGGATGTTTGCCTATCCTAAATATTTTAAACAAGCATTGTGTAATACCCTAATATGCAGATCCTTATATTCGAGTCATAAGTCAATGATATTATGGTGGTACGACTCAAAGTGGAATAATAGTAAAGGTGTGTGTACCACACAGAGCTTTATACTTAAGTTGTAAAGTAGCTTTACACTTAAGTCGTAAAGTAGAGGTGGTAAGGTATTACGACCTCTAAAAGAGAAGGATATGTACATAAATATAGTTGAAAGAAATCATATCTAGGAGCCTTGAAGAATTAGCTAAACAAAATAAAAACGATAAACAGAAAATCGAGTCACACTCGTATGGATATTCATTAAACGGAAATGTAAGGTTAAAACAGAAACACACACACACACACACACACACACACACACACACGCGCACGCACACGCACGCGCGCACGCACGCGCGCGCGCGCACACACACACACACACACACAGAGCTCCAGACTTGACCTGTGAAGTTAAGGCCGGCCAGAGTATATAATTATATATTTATATACAACCTAAAATAAAACTCAAACCACAAAATAAACACCTATATCTCCAAGTCAACCTCTAGGAGGGACAAAACACAAAATGTATATGCGGAGATTCTATAAACATATATACATAGCCTAAAACAAAATATGACGGTCCAAAAGATAGTTCTTCGTTTGTAAGGAGGGTCGCCAGACGCTTGGTGCACGAAATTGTGATCTCAGGCAACGGCGCCAAAAACTCTGTACGCACGTCTTAATAAATCGTTTTTCATTCACAACTTCGATACAACTAACCAGCAAGTGCACTGGGTCGTACAAGTAATAAACCTTACGTGAGTAAGGGTCAATCCCACGGAGATTGTTGGTATGAAGCAAGCTATGGTCACCTTGTAAATCTCAGTCAGGCGGATATAAAATAGTTATGGAGTTTTCAAAAATAAATAATAAATAGACAGAAAATAAAGATAGAAATACTTATGTATATCATTGGTGAGAATTTCAGATAAAGGTATAGAGATGCTTTCGTCCCTCTGAATCTCTGCTTTCCTGCTGTCTTCATCCAATCAGTCCTAATCCTTTCCATGGCTGGCTTTATGTAAGGACATCACCATTGTCAATGGCTACTTTTCATCCTCTCTGGAAAATGGTCCGATGCGCTGTCACTGCATGGCTAATCGTCTGGAGGCATCACCGTGGTCAATGGCAGCATCCTATCCTCTTGTGAAAATAGTCTAAATGCTCTGTCACAGCACGGCTAATCATCTGAGGTTCTCGATCATACTGGAATAGGATTCACCCTCCTTTTGCGTCTGTCACTACGCCCAGCACTCACGAGTTTGAAGTTCGTCACAGTCATTCAATCCCAGAATCTTACTCGGAATACCACAGACAAGGTTTAGACTTTCCGGATTCTCATGAATGCCGCCATCGATCTAGCTTACACCACGAAGATTCTGATTAAGAGATCCAAGAGATACTCATTCAATCGAAGGTAGAACAGAAGTGGTTGTCAGGCACGCGTTCATAGGGAATGATGATGATTGTCACGTTCATCACATTCATGTTGAAGTGCGAATGAATGTCTTAGAAGCGGAATAAGTTGAATTGAATAGAAAAACAGTAGTACTTTGCATTAATTCATGAGGAACAGCAGAGCTCCACACCTTAATCTATGGAGTGCAGAAACTTTACCGTTTGAAAATACATAAGTGAAAGGTTCAGGCATGGATGAATGGCTAGCCCCTCTGATCTAAGAACCAGACGTCCCAAGATGTCTAATACAATAGTAAAAAGTCCTATTTATAATAAACTAGCTACTAGGGTTTACAGAAGTAAGTAATTGATGCATAAATCCACTTCCGGGGCCCACTTGGTGTGTGCTTGGGCTGAGCTTGAATGTTACACGTGCAGAGGCTCTTTCTGGAGTTGAACGCCAGGTTGTAACGTGTTTCTGGCGTTCAACTCTGGTTTGTGACGTGTTTCTGGCGTTTAACTCCAGACAGCAGCGTAGAACTGGTGTTCAACGCCCTTTTACATCATCTAAACTCGGCCAAAGTATGGACTATTATATATTTCTGGAAAGCCCTGGATGTCTACTTTCCAACGCAATTGGAAGCGCACCATTTTGAGTTCTGTAGCTCCAGAAAATCTACTTTGAGTGCAGGGAGGTCAGAATCCAACAGCATCAGCAGTCCTTCTTCAATCTCTGAATCTGATTTTTGCTCAAGTCCCTCAATTTCAGCCAGAAAATACCTGAAATCACAGAAAAACATACAAACTCATAGTAAAGTCCAGAAATGTGAATTTAACATAAAAACTAATGAAAACATCCCTAAAAGTAACTAGATCCTACTAAAAACATACTAAAAACAATGCCAAAAAGCGTATAAATTAGCCGCTCATCACAACACCAAACTTAAATTGTTGCTTGTCCCCAAGCAACTGAAAATCAAATAGGATAAAAAGAAGAAAATATACTATAAATTCCAAACTATCAATGAAACATAGCTCCAATCAGATGAGCGGGACTTGTAGCTTTTTGCCTCTTGAATAGTTTTGGCATCTCACTTTATCCATTGAGGTTCAGAATGATTGGCATCTATAGGAACTCAGAGTTCAGATAGTGTTATTGACTCTCCTAGTTCAGTATGTTGATTCTTGAACACAGCTACTTTATGAGTCTTGGCCGTGGCCCTAAGCACTTTGTTTTCCAGTATTACCACCGGATACATAAATGCCACAGACACATAATTGGGTGAACCTTTTCAGATTGTGACTCAGCTTTGCTAAAGTCCCCAATTAGAGGTGTCCAGGGTTCTTAAGCACACTCTTTTTTTGCTTTGGACCTTGACTTTAACCGCTCAGTCTCAAGTTTTCACTTGACACCTTCACGCCACAAGCACATGGTTAGGGACAGCTTGGTTTAGCCGCTTAGGCCAGGATTTTATTCCTTTAGGCCCTCTTATCCACTGATGCTCAAAGCCTTGGGATCCTTTTTATTTACCCTTGCCTTTTGGTTTTAAGGGTTATTGGCTTTTTTCTGCTTGCTTTTTCTCTCTTTTTTTCTAAATTTTTTTTTCGCTATTTTTTTTTCTGCAAGCTTTGTTTTTTGCTACTTTTTCTTGCTTCAATAATCATTTTTATGATTTTTCATATTATCAAATAATATGTCTCCTTGTCATCATTCTTTCAAGAGCCAACATATTTAACATTCTAAAACAACAACTTCAAAAGACATATGCACTGTTCAAGCATTCATTCAGAAAACAAGAAGCATTGTCACCACATCAATATAATTAAATTAAGTTCAAGGATAAATTCGAAACTCATGTACTTCTTGTTCTTTTGAATTAAAACATTTTTCATTTAAGAGAGGTGATGGATTCATAGGACATTCATAACTTTAAGACAAAGTTACTAAATACTAATGATCATGTAATAAGACAAAGTTACTAAATACTAATGATCATGTAATACTTCAGACCGGTTGCTAGTGGGAATGATTCAACGTTGAATGAACTCCAACCATCCTCTAGCTACAGGCTTAAGGTCCAGTCTTCTCAGTTGAACCGGTTTGCCTTTTGAGTCAATCTTCCATTGAGCTCCTTCTACACATATGTCCATGAGGACTTGGTCCAACCTTTGATCAAAGTTGACTCTCCTTGTGTAGGGGCGTGTGTTCTCTTCCATCATTGGCAAGTTGAACGCCAACCTTACATTTTCTGGACTAAAATCTAAGTAATTCCCCTGAACCATGGTGAGATAATTCTTTGGGTTCGGGTTCTTACTTTGATCATGGCTCCTAGTGATCCATGCATTGGCATAGAACTCTTGAACCATTAGGATGCCGACTTGTTGGATGGGGTTTGTTAGAACTTCCCAACCTTTTCTTTGGATTTCATGTCGGATCTCCGGATACTCATTTCTCTTGAGCTTGAAAGGGACCTCGGGGATCACCTTCTTCTTGGCCACAACATCATAGAAGTGGTCTTGATGAGCTTTGGAGATGAATCTTTCCATCTCCTATGACTCGGAGGTGGAAGTTTTTGTCTTCCCTTTCCCTTTTCTAGAGGATTCTCTGGTCTTGGGTGCCATCAATGGTAATGGAAAAACAAAAAGCTTATGCTTTTACCACACCAAACTTAGAATTTTGCTCGCCCTCGAGCAAGAGAAGAAAGAATAGATGAAAAAAAATAAATGGAGGAGAGGGAGAGAGAGATGTGTTTCGGCCAAGAAGGGGAAGAGATGGTTGTTTTGTGTGAAAATGAGGAGGAATGGAGGGCTATATATAGGGAAGGGAGGGGGGGTAAGGTTCGGCCATAAGGGTGGGTTTTGGGTGGGAAATTGATTTTGAATTTTGAAGGTAGGTGGAGTTCATGAGGTAGGTTTATGGGGAAGAGTGGTTGGATGTGAGTGGTGAAGTGGTGATAAGGAAGAGAGATTGAGGAGATTGGTGAAGAGTTTTGGGGAAGAGTGTTTATTGGGAAGAGAGGATGAACATTGAGAAGAGGGAAGAGAGTGAGTGGTGGTAGGTGGGGATCCTGTGGGGTCCACAGATGCTGAGATGTCAAGGAATTGCATCCTTGCACCAATTAGGCATGTAAAATGCCTTTGCATGCAATTCTGGCGTTTAAACGCCGAACTGATGCTTATTCTGGGCGTTCAACGCCCAGATGCTTGTTTCTGGCGTTCAGCGCCAGCTCTTCTTTACTGTGCATTTCTGGCATCTGAACGTCAGGATGCTGCTTGTTTCTGGCGTTCAACGCCAGAAACATGCTCTGTTCTGGCATTGAACGCCAGACAGATGCTCCTTACTGGCGTTTAAACGCCAGTGAGATCCTCCTCCAGGGTGTGATTTTTCTTCTGCTGTTTTTGATTCCGTTTTCAATTTTATTTATTTATTTTGTGACTCCACATGATCATGAACCTAATAAAATATGAAATAACAATAAAAATAAAATTAGATAAATAAAAATTGGGTTGCCTCCCAACAAGCACTTCTTTAATGTCAATAGCTTGATAGTGGGCTCTCATGGAGCCTCACAGATGTTCAGAGCATTGTTGAGACTCCCCAACACCAAACTTAGAGTTTGACTGTGGGGGCTCTGGTTGACTCTGTTTTGAGAGAAGCTTATTGTGCCTCTTTTCCATGTTTACAGAAGGATGTCCTTGAGTTTTAAACTCAAGGGAGTCCTCATTCAATTGAAGGACTAGTTCACCTCTGTTAACATCAATCACAGCTCTTGCTGTGGCTAGGAAGGGTCTTCCAAGGATGATGGATTCATCCTCATCCTTCCCAGTATCTAGGATTATGAAATCAGCAGGGATGTAAAGGCCTTCAACCTTTACTAATATGTCCTCTACTTGTCCATAAGCCTGTTTTCTTGAATTGTCTGTCATCTCTAATGAGATTTTAGCAGCTTGCACCCCAAAGATTCCCAGTTTCTCTATTACAGAGAGGGGCATGAGGTTTATCCCTGAACCAAGGTCACACAGAGCCTTTTCAAAGATCATGGTGCCTATGGTACAAGGTATTAGGAACTTTCCAAGATCCTGTTTCTTCTGAGGCAATGTCAGTTGATCCAGATCACTCAGTTCATTGGTGAACAAGGGAGGTTCATCTTCCCAAGTCTCAATACCAAATAATTTGGCATTCAGCTTCATGATTGCACCAAGGTACTTGGTAACTTGCTCCTTAGTAACATCCTCATTCTCTTCAGAAGAGGAATACTCATCAGAGCTCATGAATGGCATAAGGAGGTTTAATGGAATCTCTATGGTCTCTAGTTGAGCCTCAGATTCCTTTGGTTCCTCAAAGGAAAACTCCTTATTGATCACTGGACGTCCCAGGAGGTCTTCCTCACTGGGATTCACGTCCTCCTCATCTTTTGTGGTTTCGGCCATGATGGTCATTTCAATGGCCTTGCACTCCCCTTTTGGATTTTCTTCTGTATTGCTTGGGAGAGTACTGGGGGGATTTCAGTGATTCTTTTACTCAGCTGTCCCACTTGTACCTCCAAATTTCTAATGGAGGACCTTGTTTCATTCATGAAACTTACAGTGGCCTTAGATAGATCAGAGACTAAGTTTGCTAAATTAGAAGTATTTTGTTCAGAGTTCTCTGTCTGTTGCTGAATGGATGATGGGAAAGGCTTGCTATTGCTAAACCTGTTTCTTCCACCATTATTAAAGCCTTGTTGAGGCTTTTGATCCTTCCATGAGAGATTTGGGTGATTTCTCCATGAGAGGTTATAGGTGTTTCCATATGATTCACCCATGTAATTCACCTCTGCTATTGCAGGGTTCTCAAGATCATAAGCTTCTTCTTCAGAAGATGCCTCTTGAGTATTGTTGGATGCAGCTTGCATTCCATTCAGACTCTGAGAAATCATATTGACTTACTGAGTCAATATTTTATTCTGAGCCAATATGGCATTCAGAGTATCAATTTCAAGAACTCCCTTCTTCATAGGCGTCCCATTATTCATAGGATTCCTTTCAGAAGTGTACATGAACTGGTTATTAGCAACCATGTCAATGAGTTCTTGAGCTTCTGCAGGTGTTTTCTTTAGGTGAATGGATCCACCTGCATAAGTATCCAATGACATCTTAGCTAATTCAGACAGACCATCATAGAATATATCCAGGATGGTCCATTCTGAAAGCATGTCAGAAGGACACTTTTTGGTCAGTTGCTTGTATCTCTCCCAAGCTTCATAGAGGGATTCACCTTCTTTCTGTCTGAAGGTCTGAACATCCACTCTAAGCTTACTAAGCTTTTGAGGAGGAAAGAACTTGGCTAAGAAAGCCGTGACCAGCTTATCCCAAGAGTTCAGGCTATCTTTGGGTTGAGAGTCCAACCACACTCTAGCTCTGTCTCTTACAGCAAAAGGGAAAAGCATGAGCATGTAGACTTCAGGATCTACTCCATTAGTCTTAACAGTATCACAGATCTACAAGAATTCAGTTAAGAACTGAAAAGGATCTTCAGATGGAAGTCCATAGAACTTGCAGTTCTGCTGCATCAGAGAAACTAATTGAGGTTTCAGCTCAAAATTGTTTGCTCCAATGGTGGAGATGGAGATGCTTCTTCCATGTAAATTGAAATTAGGTGCATTAAAGTCACCAAGTATCCTCCTTGCATTATTATTATTTTCGGCTGCCATCTCCTCTTCTTGTTCGAAAATTCCTGACAGGTGCTTGCTGGATTGTTGTAATTTAGCTTCTCTTAGTTTCCTCTTCAGAGTCCTTTCAGGTTCAGGGTCTGCTTCAACAAGAATGTTCTTGTCCTTGCTCCTGCTCATATGAAAAAGAGGAAATAGAAAAATAATAATAATAATAATAGGGATCCTTTTTGCCTAGGTATAGAGGTTCCCTTATGTGAGTAGAAGAAAAGAAGAAGAGAAAATCTGAACTCAGAGAGAGAGAGAGAGAGTTCGGATTTTTGGTGAGTGAGGAAGAGATGTTAGTAAATAAATAAATAAATAGAAGGAGATGAGAGAGAGAGAATTTTCGAAAATTATTTTTGAAAAAGAGTTAGTGATTTTTGAAAATTGTTTTTGAAAAAGGTTAGTAATTTTTGAAAATTAAAATAAAAAATTAAAATAATTAGTTAATTAAAAAGAATTTTTGAAAAAGAGGGAGATATTTTCAAAAATTAGAGAGAGAGAGTTAGTTAGGTAGTTTTGAAAAAGATAAGAAACAAACAAAAAGTTAGTTAGTTAGTTGAAACAAATTTTGAAAATCAATTTTTTGAAAAGATAAGAAGATAAGAAGTTAGAAAAGATATTTTAAAATCAAATTTTTGAAAAATATATGATTTAAAAAAAAAGATAAGATAAAAAGATATTTTTGAAAAGATATGATTGAAATTAGTTTTGAAAAAGATTTGATTTTTAAAATCACAATTAATGACTTGATTCACAAGAAATCACAAGATATGATTCTAGAACTTAAAGTTTGAATCTTTCTTAACAAGCAAGTAACAAACTTGAAATTTTTGAATCAAAACATTAATTGATGATGTTATTTTCGAAAATTATGTGATGAAGATAAGAAAAAGATTTTTGAAAAATATTTTTAAAATTTTCGAAAATAACTAAGAAAAATGAAAAAGATGTGATTTTTGAAAAAAATAAGATTTTTAAATTGAAAATTTGATTTGACTCATAAAAACAACTAGATTTTTAAAATTTTTTGAAAAAGTCAACTCAAATTTTCGAATTTATGAGAAGATATTTTTTTTTATTTTTGAATTTTTAATGATGAGAGAGAAAAACATGAAAATGATGCAATGCATGAAAGTTATGGATCAAAACAATGAATGCATGCAAGAATGCTATGAATGTCAAGATGAACACCAAGAACACTTTGAAGATCATGATGAACATCAAGAACATATTTTTGAAAAATTTTCAATGCAAAGAAAACATGCAAGACACCAAACTTAGAAATCTTTAATGCTCAGGCACTAAGAATTCAAGAATGCATATGAAAAACAAGAAAAGACACAAAACAAGAAAACATCAAGATCAAACAAGAAGACTTACCAAGAACAACTTGAAGATTATGAAGAACACCATGAATGCATGATTTTTTCGAAAAATGCAAGATGAACATGCAATTGACACCAAACTTAAAATCTGACTCAAGACTCAAACGAAGAAATACAAAATATTTTTTATTTTTATGATTTTCTAATTTTTTTTTGTATTTTTCGAAAATTAATGTGAAAAAGGAAAATAAGGATTCCAAAATTTTTAATATGAATTCCAGGAATCTTGTACTCTTAGTCTAAAGCTCCAACCTGAGGGTTAGGCATGGCTTAATAGCCAGCCAAGCTTTAGCATGTAATCAGGTGGATCTGGAACAGCAGCAGGTGGATTAGCAACAACTAGCTTGCTCTTGATAACATTGGGTTGGAAGCCCCAGTTCAAATGAATTTAGACATGGCTTTACAGCCAGTCAGGCTTCAACATGCTTCATGAAACACTAGAATTCATTCTTAAAAGATTTTTGAATAATTTTCGAAAATAGATAAGAAATTTTTGAAAGATTTTTTTTTTTGAAAAATTTTTGAAAATAAAACAAAAAGAAAATTACCTAATCTGAGCAACAAGATGAACCGTCAGTTGTCCAAACTCGAACAATCCCCGGCAACGACGCCAAAAACTTGGTGCACGAAATTGTGATCTCAGGCAACGGCGCCAAAAACTCTGTACGCACGTCTTAATAAATTGTTTTTCATTCACAACTTCGATACAACTAACCAGCAAGTGCACTGGGTCGTCCAAGTAATAAACCTTACGTGAGTAAGGGTCGATCCCACGGAGATTGTTGGTATAAAGCAAGCTATGGTCACCTTCTAAATCTCAGTCAGGCGGATATAAAATAGTTATGGAGTTTTCGAAAATAAATAATAAATAGACAGAAAATAAAGATAGAAATACTTATGTATATCATTGGTGAGAATTTCAGATAAAGGTATAGAGATGCTTTCGTCCCTCTAAATCTCTGCTTTCCTGCTGTCTTCATCCAATTAGTCCTAATCCTTTCCATGGCTGGCTTTATGTAAGGACATCACCATTGTCAATGGCTACTTTTCATCCTCTCTGGAAAATGGTCTGATGCGCTGTCACTGCATGGCTAATCGTCTGGAGGCATCACCGTGGTCAATGGCTGCATCCTATCCTCTTGTGAAAATGGTCCAAATGCTCTGTCACAGCACGGCTAATCATCTGAGGTTCTCGATCATACTGGAATAGGATTCACCCTCCTTTTGCGTCTGTCACTACGCCCAGCACTCGCGAGTTTGAAGTTCGTCACAGTCATTCAATCCTAGAATCTTACTCGGAATACCACAGACAAGGTTTATACTTTCCGGATTCTCATGAATGCCGCCATCAATCTAGCTTACACCACGAAGATTCTGATTAAGAGATCCAAGAGATACTCATTCAATCGAAGGTAGAACAGAAGTGGTTGTCAGGCACGCGTTCATAGGGAATGATGATGATTGTCACGTTCATCACATTCATGTTGAAGTGCGAATGAATATCTTAGAAGCGGAATAAGTTGAATTGAATAGAAAAACAGTAGTACTTTGCATTAATTCATGAGGAACAGCAGAGCTCCACACCTTAATCTATGGAGTGCAGAAACTCTACCGTTTGAAAATACATAAGTGAAAGGTTTAGGCATGGCCGAATGGCCAGCCCCTCTGATCTAAGAACCAGCGTCCCAAGATGTCTAATACAATAGTAAAAAGTCCTATTTATAATAAACTAGCTACTAGGGTTTACAGAAGTAAGTAATTGATGCATAAATCCACTTCCGGGGCCCACTTGGTGTGTGCTTGGGCTGAGCTTGAATGTTACACGTGCAGAGGCTCTTTCTGGAGTTGAACGCCAGGTTGTAACGTGTTTCTGGCGTTCAACTCTGGTTTGTGACGTGTTTCTGGCGTTTAACTCCAGACAGCAGCGTAGAACTGGCATTCAATGCCCTTTTACGTTGTCTAAACTCGGCCAAAGTATGGACTATTATATATTGCTGGAAAGCCCTGGATGTCTACTTTCCAACGCAATTGGAAGCGTGCCATTTTGAGTTCTGTAACTCCAGAAAATTCACTTTGAGTGCAGGGAGGTCAGAATCCAACAGCATCAGCAGTCCTTCTTCAACCTCCGAATCTGATTTTTGCTCAAGTCCCTCAATTTCAGCCAGAAAATACCTGAAATCATAGAAAAACACACAAACTCATAGTAAAGTCCAGAAATGTGAATTTAACATAAAAACTAATGAAAACATCCCTAAAAGTAACTAGATCCTACTAAAAACATACTAAAAACAATGCCAAAAAGCGTATAAATTATCCGCTCATCAACGCTCAACGAGATGCCTCTCGACCTGCATCTAAAAACAACAACATAGTTAAGGAAAATAAACTAAACCAAAAATTAGGTAAGTTATCTAAGCTATTCTAGTTCTCAATCTAACTTTAACCTAATACTTCACGTTCTATCTCCTCCACTCCTTCGAATCACTGGTGGAACAAGCCCTTTCACACCTCTGGCAAGAGGGGTTTCTCAGAAAATATACACATACAATTTAAGCAAGGAAAATACAGAGAGAAGCATTTACAGCAAGTAGAACAAGTAGCAGATAAGCAGAATTAAACAGTTAAGCAAACCAAAACAATGCACATTCAAGCAAACAAATAAATTCATATGATGTATGCCTATCCTATGGCTGATGAGCCTCATCTGTCAGTTATACAGCCAACCCGACATGTCCTGGTAGTTAACCGTTGGACAGTCCTTCTGTGTGCGCATCCCCAAGCTCAATAATATAGTATTCTATGGAGTCAAACTCCAAGCTCAAATATAATATTCAATATTCAATATTCATATATATATATACATATATGTATATATATATACTTTTCTTGTTCTCGACAGAACCCCTTTGCGAAGGAAGCCCAAGAGAGCAGTAAGGGGCGCTGCCCATAGTTATCGCCTTTCCTGACTGACTGACCACCAACCCAATCTCAATGAAGACAGAAGGGGATAAGCAAGGACACCCGTGAACTCGGAGAGCATCTTGGTTTTCTTCAATTATGTTGAGTATCTCAGCTATTTTGAGACGTTTCCGCGGAGAAGCCTGGAATAGGTGAAGATCCTCGAAAATGGTGGTCAGAAATACCAAGGTCAGGGAAAGACTTTCTAAGCAATTCAATGAATAAGCTAAAGAGAAGTTACAGAAGTACGGAAGTGACAGAGAAGTCAACCTTCTTTTGAACTATCTGCTCTATATATATATATATATATATATATATATATATATATGCATGCTCATGGGGGAATCCGGGGAGTTAAAGTGCCCGGTCACATCTTGCGACAGAGGGTCAACAAATAGTCTCAAATACACAAGCCACATAATAATCTCTTTCCTTTTTAAAATAACATTTCAAATCAAAACTCCAATTCTTATAGAAATTTTGGCAATATTTCCTCTAAAACTTGAATTTCTGCCACCCTTAAAGGGTCCTAACTACCAAACCAAACACCTCTCAGTCATTCAAATCATTTTCAGTAACAAATTATTTCAAAATCAAACAAATACTAATATTAAATCTTTTTCCAAAACCAACCAACTTCAACAGCAAATTATTAACAACAGCTAAACCACATATTTTATTCCATATACACAATCCATCAATTATACGTTCAGTTCATTCCTATCTTAAGGTCTTCTAGCCTAAGTTTTCACGTGACATTAAACATTAACTATGAGAAACCAAAACCATACCTTTGTACGGAATCAAAATATTCGAAGCTCCGGCGAAACTTTCTGACCGAATTATCGAAAAAGAAAACGTCCAGAATCGTTTGTACCTCCTAAAACTTCCATTGGCCGAACTCAAGGGATAAAGGAGCTACGTCACCGTCAACTTCCACCAACCAAAAGTGGTGTCAACGTGTAAAGGAGGAGGATACGAATACTTTTACCGAATTAGATTTTTGATTGAGGTTACGGATTGCAAGAAATCGAAGCCGAAAGGTTGGAAGAGGTTTACGTTCTCACGCTATATATATATATATATATATATATATATATGGCGGCGAAAGTATAATAATGATAATAAAGTAAATGTTACTTATTCCTTCATATGATACTATTATATATAAAGCTAATGATATAATAAGGCTAATGATACTCATAACTATATATTACATATATGTATACATATACAACGGCTTTCCATTAGCTAAATGGCTGCCGCCTTTTATATATATTATAAATATATATATACACGTACATGCATAATAATAATAATAATAATAATAATAATAATAATAATAATAATAATAATAATAATAATAATAATAATAATAATAATAATAATAATAATAAAATTGAATGTATATGAGTTACTAATATAAATGATATTAGTAATTTAAGGATGGAAGTTATTTAGTAAAGCATTAGCAAACCTAAGTTCACCAAAGAGTACCGATATTTATTCATATCGGCGGATATCGAACTCGATAATAATATTATTAACTAAACTCTATGTTTAAATTAAATTATCAATTACTTAAATTAAGATATACATATAAGTTTCATTACTTATAAATTACTAGAATTATAATTTTAATTATATAAAATATTTTATCATAATATATATATATATATATATATATATATATATAATTGTTATAAAATTAGTTCAATTACTGATAATAAAATAATTTTCTAAAAATAAGGAACTCTAATTTTATAAAATAAATTATAACTTATTTATATTTATATTTTTTAAAATTGATGGTCGCTACATGTGATAGAACTAGTAAACGAGAAGCTTGAAAGGAAAATAAATTAAAATCGCGAGCGAAAAGACACTCTTATATATATATATATATAACATAAGTAAATAGCCACTAGTCACGACCTGTGAAGTTTAGGTCGACTAGGGTACAGAATTTAAAACTAATTTGACAACAATATTTCCTATCTCTCTCAAAGATACATCATCGCCTCTACAGGCAAGTTGCAAAATAAAAATTTACGTACATCATATTGAAGGTTTTTCAAAAATAAACAGGAGAGATTCTAAAAGTACAAAAAAGAATCAAATAAACTTCGTTGCCTTTCAGACGAATCCAGCTCACTGCTGAGTACCAGGACCTGCATCTGAAAACAGAGAATATATACGGAATGAAAATCCCCGACCCATAGGTTCCAGTACGGTAAAAATGCTAAATAAATACAATACACTATAATATAAATTCACTAAGCATCTTAAACTTCTTACTTCGTCATATCCATCCTAAACTCTCACTAATCTATAACTTGGCAACTATCATAGGGGATTCTAATTCTAACCCAATATCCTTCATACTTCCACTATCTTTCAACTAAATAAACCAAGAACCGAACCATCCCCCAAGTAATTCAACTTTTATACAAACACAAATAATACAAACAAGTAATGCACAAGTAAGGCAAGTAAGTCAATTAGCAAATAATCATGAAAACATGTACAATTAGGCAAACCAAGGTAATTAAACAAACCCAAACAATTCAAACATATGCATATGATATATGCCTACCCTATGGCTGATGATATCATCTGTCGGTTATATAGCCAACCCGACATATCCTGGTAGCTAACCATGGACAGAAACACCTATTGCGGAGCAAGTGAGCTTGAGCTACAACCCCCTTGCTACTACCCGCTTAGTGGAAGAACCATTACTACCGCTACTACCCAGGCGGGTGTTTAAGAGCTCAACCTAGAGCAAGTGGAATAATCCACTACTGTTGCTACTACCCAGGCGTCACAATCATTGACCTGGAGCAAGCGGGACGAACCACAATCCTTGCTACTGCCCAGGTATCTCAAACATACATTCATTTAGTCTTAATCAATCATCATTATTATCAAACCTCAAGCATTGACCTGGAGTAAGCGGGACGAGTCACCATCCTTGCTACTACCCAGGTATCACAAACATATATTCGTTCAATCTAAATCAATCATCATTATTATCAAATCTCAAACATTGACTTGGAGCAAGAGGAACGAGCCACCATCCTTGCTACTACTCAGGTATCACAAACATACATTCGTTCAATATAAATCAATCATCATTATTATCAAATCTCAAACATTGACCTGAAGCAAGCAGGACAAACCACAATCTTTGCTACTGCTCAGGTATCTCATTCAAGAATTCATTCAATCTCAAGTCAATCATTAATTATAATTCATCAACATTTCATCATCAATCATCCTCATTTATCATATTCATTCGAAATTCTATAATTAGCTTAGTTTTTCATAATTTTCCTTCCTCATCTCACACCCGGAGCAAGTGGACAACGCCACTGCCTACTATCCGGGGTCACATATGACATTCATTTACAAACCCTCAATTTCCAAACTTTCTAAATCATCATTTATTACTTCAAACCTTTCTTCTCTTTTAAGTTAACTTCTTTTCTAAGCTTACCCCTCTCCCTATAATTAGAACTAAGTTTCAGGGTCTTAGAAAGTAAAAATAGAGTTTTAGAAGTTTGAAAGTACGTTTAAATCACAAAAACTCAATGTTGCTGAAACCAGGGTCCCGCGTACGCGTGGCCATGTGTATTTTTCCTTGCTCGCGTATGCGAGATACCAAACCCGCACTCGCGTACTCGAGTTATGCAGAATAGGTAAAAGCTGTTAAGTCCATAAATTCAGTTTTCAGCACCTAACTTCTGATGTCCATAACTTCCTCTACAAAAATTCGTTTTTCACAAACTTTATACCGTTTAAAAGATCTTGGAATTATCTTTAACTTAAAATAGGTTTCATTTGAATCCAAAATTTGAGGCTCAAGTTATGGATCACCGAAGTTCATTAAAAACTAAGTTTTATCCAAAAGTTCAAAACTTCTATTTTCCAACATTTCATTCTCAAACCAAAGTTTCTCAACCTAAAACAGCCCAATTTCCAATCAAAATCCTTTCATACGCTTATCACTCCTCTCTCAACATATCAATATCCAATTCTATCCATTTCAAATCCAACAAAATTCACAATTAACCAACATTATTCATAAATCAACGATAAATTATTATCATTATTTATAATCATTATCAAAACTTATTAATCATCAATGATTCGCCACATTCTCATCATAGGCTCAACTTTCATATTAAATATCCTCATTAATCATCATCAAATCACCAATCATCAACCATCACTTACCGTCCTTACCTCTTTCTGGCTTCCAGCCTAAATTCACGGCCTCCATCCCAATATTTCATCAATTCAATATACATAAACTCAACCATATAATTCACTATCCAATTAATTCAATTAACACAACAACAACGCATCATCCAAAACATCAATTTTCACAACATGTCTTCTACACATAGCAACTCCATCCAAATACTAAATTCAAACTTAATCCTAGGGGTATCTAACCTAGGAATTCTCATCATACCACACGGTACTTAAATGAAACTTAAACCGTACCTTAGCCGATTCCGCGTAAAACCCAAAGACACCTCAAGGTCAACGTTCCTCAAGAGTCCACAGCCCCAAATCCTCTCCGAACCGAATTTCAGCCACCAAGGTCCAATAGTCAAGCTCCCAACATCATCAATGTACTTCAAATCAACAATATTCAATCTAATCCCACAACATATCACTATAATCAACATTCAAGCTTGCTAACTCACAAATCAACAAGAGCTTGAGGTTCTTACCTTATTTATGTATCAATTGAGTAAGACCCAATAATTTTCTCCAGTTAATTTGATCCTAGAACATCAAAACAACTAAAAATCTCAACACCCAATCATCAAAATTTTGAAATTCGGAAGAGGAAATTGAAACTGGGAGTGTGGCTTCCTTACCAAATTAAGTACCGCGCTTTGTAGAGTTTGTCGCTGCGAACGCGTGACCGCAAACGGTGCGGCAATCGGAACTCCGGATCAAAAGTTATTGAAGATTGAAATCAAGAGTGGGTTAGGGTTCTTGTTTTCCCCCTTTCCCCAAAGTTTTCAGCGTGCTTCCCTTATGTTTAAGGGAGAAGTGGCTGTGTTCTTCCCTTAAGTGGGTATCGGGTTGGGCCTTGGGCCCAATATGGGTCCGGTTTGACCGGTTCAGTTCGTTCGACCTAATCTTAGGCCAATATTTTTAAAATTAATGTCAAAATTCTTATTTTAATAAGTTCTGTCTCATTAAACTATAAAATTCTATTTTTTTTAATTTCTTTGAATAATAATTAATTTATTCATTAATTATTTACTAATTTTGCGAATTTTATACATTATTGGGTATAATAGATACATTATAATGTAATTCAAAGAATGAGCAATAGCAAGGTTCAAATATACCATAAGGAGTTTATAAGATGTATAATTGATCTATAAATGTACCAAAAAAATAATGACCGACTAATCCAAAAGACCAAAATGCAAAAACTATCATCTTTGTAATAATAAGAAGTGGGTATTAAGGCTCAAGGAAAATCCTAATGTAAAAAGTTTCCAATTCAACTTGATGAATGAATATTGGATAGAATTTAGAATTTATGATTTATAGTTAAATATCAAAAGTAATCTGAAATCACATTAGAACAAAAGCTAAATGCAATTACAATCTCTACGATGTACTTGAACTTAAAATCCGGAAAACAGGTTCAATATTCAATTATTTGCATCTAATAATGGCCATGTTGCACATAATTGACAATAGCGTCTATTAGATATATTTAAGCATAAAAATAAGGTAGTATTGTTTCACTATTTACAATCACCAAGCTAATGAGGGTAAGCAAAATAAAAAAAAACACCTATTCCCTAATACAGCCAAAATATTATTTATTTAAGACAATCATACGGTGCATATAACAACTTAATTTTTGACACGTCATGATCAATGTCAAATGTTTAGGTATTACTTGTCGTATGGACTTAATTGGCTCTAGGCTCAGAATTTCATTAGCAAGTGTTAATATAAGCCTTAGTCGGATTAGTGTGATTAAACTCAAAATATCTTTTAGTTTTTCCGCAAAGTTAATGCTTAAAGTAACATCACAAATAGATATATGAAAACAGAAAATATATATACATATATAAACACAAGATAAGTTTGGAGATACATGCTAGGGATCAAAATACCGAGTACTACATCAAGACATATATACATAGACAAAATAGGAAATCAATCCCAACTCTCACACAGGTTTCCTAAACTGGAACCGGACTACTGAAAGATCCTACCCCTCTAAAAAATACTACAAAAGCGAAGGGAAAGTAATACTATATAAACTCGAAGCTCGTGCTCGCGCGAAACGTAGATGCAGGTCCAAAATGTACTCCATATGAAGACTCCACCCCGCACCGGGTTCTAGTAGCTCAAAACAAAACGAAACTCAAATAATACCTCTGCTGATCCCATCTGGGGAGGGGAGAGAAAGAAAGAAAAGAAAGGTGAGAACTTAAAGTTTTCAGCAAGGTAAAAAGGGGGTCTAGGGTCTTTGTCTCCAAGTTGTTGTTAAATGGAAATGAAACACCACATAGAAACCCAGAGTGCAAAAATATATGTAACAGATAAATAGAATCAATTATAAAACAGTAGGAAATAGCAATATATAATACACACGAAATCCATATGCGCAAACAAGATGATGCATGCCTGTTTCTAGTGCAGGCCATGAGTTCATGCGTCGGTTGTCTACCCGCAACCTGATGTTACTCGGAGCGAACCCCGAGTATGGTTTCTTTATTGTGTCAGTCAAGCTCATTGGTATCATCATAGACGAACCCATGTTAGTTAGGATACCTTGGCATCACGGTTACCCGTGTCAATTAGGCCAAATCACACTAATGTTGCTAACATTTCTATGTGCATCACAGTAAGAAACGGGCTATCAGTTACATGAACATTCTCGCATTAGCAACTTTAGGCTATCAATTAGGCGGACACTTTCGCATTAGCAATTTGGCACAAAGGCCCAATCAAACAAGTAATATTCAATTATTCTTTTCATTCATTGTTTCTCTCTTCTTCTCTTTTCGTCATGTCTCCACATCACCTTATAAATACACATACCTCCGCATCACCACATAACTCAAACATACATCCGCATTACCATTTAACTAAGCATACATCCACATCACCATTTAACTTTAAATATTTCTAGTTATTATAATAGAGTAAAATATCATTTTTGTTCCCAACGTTTGGGGTAAATCTCAAAGTTGTTTCTAATGTTTAAATTGTCCTATTTAAGTCCCTAACTAACGTTTCAAAATTGGCTCAATGTTGTCCTGCCGTTAGAAATCTGTTAACAGAATTGACGGTAGGACAAAATTGAGACCATTTTGAAACATTAATGACTTAAATAGGACAAAAACATTGAGGACAAAAACGATACATATAAATAAATTTTAATTTTATCCTTCAATAATATATAATCTTTTACGTAATTATTCAATTATTTTTTAATCACATCTAAGTAAATTACACTTAATCACATTACTTTCATTTTAAATAAATTTATTTTCTTATAATTTTACGCTTAAATATTTTTACTCATCATGAAATGTTTATAGAATGACTAGTCCATAAACTTAGAAAAGAAAAAATGATACATATACAATAAAGTATAAATTGTACCTTTTGTCTCTAATATATCGAAATTCTTTAATGTTTAATTTAGTTAAACTTTATTTTTAATTTTATTCTTAATCACATTATTTTAACTTTTTAATAAATTTTAATCTTTTCTTCAATAATTTCAATTTTTTACAATAAATAATTACTTAATTTATTTTTTAATTTTGTTCTTAATCAAAAATAAATTCACTTAGGAAAAAATAATGTGATTTAGAATAAAATAAAAAAATAATTAAATAATTATCTACCGTAAAAAAAATATATTATTGAAGAATAAAATTAAAAATAAAGTTTAACTAATTAAACATTAAAGAATTTCGATACATTAGAGACAAAAGGTACAATTTATACTTTATTGTATATGTATTATTTTTTTTCTTCTACAAATTTATGTACTAGTCATTCTACAAATATTTCACGATGAGTAAAAATATTTAAGAGTAAAATTATAAAAAAATAAATTTATTTAGAATGAAAGTAATGTGATTAAGTGTAATTTACTTAGATGTGATTAAAAAATAATTGAATAACTATGTACCATAAAAAATTGATATTATTGAAGGATAAAATTAAAATTCATTTCTATATATTGTTTTTGTCCTAAACGTTTTTGTCCTATTTAAGTCTCTAACGTTTCAAAATCGTCTCAATTTTATCCCGCGTCAATTCTGTTAACAGATCCCTAATGGCAGGGCAACATTGAGCCAATTTTGAAAAGTTAGGGACTTAAATAGGACGATTTAAACGTTAGGAACAGCTTTAAAACTTACCATAAGCGTTGAGGACAAAAACGATACTTTACTCATTATAATATTATCGACTTAGGAAATAAAACTTGGTGCTGAGGTAATCCGACCACAAGTGAAGCTTATACTATATCTTTCAAAATTCTGCTACCATTTTAGGAAAATGCAGAAAAAAATAGCAGGGTGCAGTAAGTTTGATAAATTCTTTAAAAATCCAATTTTGACCCGTTGTATTTAAAATTTATGACCTCAAATAAGACTTTTCTCGCTTTCCAGCAAACCAAATTCCGGATCATTATTATGTCATATGAAAAAGTTATGAAGTTGGAAACACTGCCCTGCCTTTTAGAAATCTATTTTCAAAGTTCAGTGAGCTATCCACATTCTTTCCATTATATCTAATTGGTTAAATATGATATTGAACTGAAATTTAAACTGAAGATTGTGGACACAAAACGATAAAATTTCCATTGGTTTCGGCTCAACCACTTGTCATAATTAAAAGTTAAGTGGGTTGGAAGTTGGTGCTTCTACATTATGAGGACAGAACTTTTTACAGAAACCATCAATCTTCAAAAATTCATTTCTCCCAAATCACTCATCAATGAATTCTAAAATTTTTATGATACATTCAAGACACATTAAAGCTTTATAGAAAAATAATTTCATCCAAAATTATGGTCTGGACTGCTCCCAAAAATTGGTTCATTCTGCTGCCAATTATGCAAAAATTATGCATTAAACACTTCCAACAACCTCACACGTCAAATTTCACATCTAAGCGTATAGCTCTTCTAAAATCACACATTTAACTTCTCTTTGGTCATTCAAAGTTGCTACCACTCCCAACACAGCCCCAAAAACCCAGAATCAATAATTCACAAGTTTTCAAGTGCTTATACATAAGTGAACATTTATTTTTCTGCATAATGTCAAAAACAGAATGTCCACATGCGCTTGTTATCATTCAATCACGTAATAAATCATCAATCATCATCATTCAAATATATAATGAATCATTAATCTACACAAGCAAGTACAACAACCTGATGACAAGTCATCTTAGCCTATTTTAGCTAGTCTTTTTCTTTAGTTTTCATTAGAATTATGCACTTTCTTGAGCTACAAGCAAGCTAATTGAGTAGATTTTCATGTTTCCCTTGATTGAACCAACCATATATGAATTTATGCCATTTCATGAGGTTTTGTGCTATATTTGTTGCATATTATGAAAGAATGAAGATCTCATGATTTTGAGCATAGCTTTGATGAGTTTGGTTGATTAATGATAGGTGAAGAAAGCTTGGAGAAAGGTTGAAGCAAAGAGGAATGGCTAGAAGTGAAGAATGGAATAAGTGAAAATTGAACCAGAGGCATGAAGTTAGCCCCAACGTTAGCCCCCTAACTTGGAGGCTAACGTTGGGCATGAAAGATCACTCCCTGGACTCCCCACGTTTGAGCCAACGTTAGCCCCCTAACTTGGAGGCTAACGTTGGCAAGAGGAACTTGAAACTCATCCCTGGGCCAGCCAACGTTTGCGCCAACGTTAGCCCCCTAACTTGGAGGCTAACGTTGGCACATGAGTTATAAAGGGGGAGAAGGCCAACGTTTGCGCCAACGTTAGCCCCCTAACTTGGAGGCTAACGTTGGCACATGAATCACAAAGGGAAGGGCACCAACGTTTGCGCCAACGTTAGCCCCCTAACTTGGAGGCTAACGTTGGCACCACTAGCACTAAGCAAGGCCAACGTTAGGGTCAAAGTTAGACCCCTAACGTTGGCACCAACGTCCAAACCAGGGAATCATGCTTGCTGCTATGAAAAGTTAGGGTCAAAGTTAGACCCCTAACTTTGGCCCTAACGTTGGGACCAACTATGGCTAACTTCAAAACTGGTTCAATTGGTTCACTTCGGTTCTTCTTCAAACTTCAAGAGCAATCAACCAAGGCCTCTTTCAACCCAATTCCACCAAGAACAAAGGCCCAACTCAAGGCTTGAAGATCATTTTGGAAAGTGTATAAATAGGATAGAATTCAAGTTATTGGGGGAGCTTTCCTTTTAGAATTTTCATAATAGTTTCAGAGAGCTTTTGAACTTGAGTGAACTTTAATTTCTTGTTTTCATTGCTTTCAATTTCATTTTACTTTTGTCTTGGATCTTGGATTGGAGAATTGAAGAAATTCTGTTTCAATCTCAATCTTGGATCTCTCTGTTTATTTACTGCTTAATTGAATTCCATTTCCGGTTCATTGTTCTTCATCTCTTTTCTTTGCAATTTACAATTTCCTTGCTATTGTTCTTGTTGGATCTAGGAAGGCATTGAGATCTAGACTTGGTTTTCTAGTCTCTGGGTCCTGAGATCTGAATTTCTCATTTCAATTCCCTGTTTCTTGCTTTCCATGTTTATTTACTTTTCTGTTATAAGATCCGATCCAATCCCAATTCCTTTTCCTTCTTCTGTTTGATGCAATTTAATTTTTCCTTGTTTAATTTCTGCAAATCCACATCCCAATCCCCTTTACATTTCAAGCAATTTACATTTCTTGCACTTTAAGATTCCGCAATTTACATTTCTTGCACTTTAAGTTTCGGCCATTTAATTTCTTGTTCTTTAAGTTTCAGCAATTTATTTCTTGTTCTCTTTACTTCAATGCAATTTAATTCTGCAAGTCACAAAACCATCAACCAAATCTTGATTCGCTTGACTAAATCAACCACTAAACTAAAATTTCTCAATCCTTCAATCCCTGTGGGATCGACCTCACTCCCGTGAGTTTTTATTACTTGATACGACCCGGTACACTTGCCGGTTAGTTTTGTGATGTTTTGTGAGAGATTCGTTTCTCATCAAAATACCTCATCAAGTTTTTGGCGCCGTTGCCGGGGATTGATTAGATTGACAATGATTAAGCAAGGTGGTGATCTAGATCAAGCACTTTTTCTTTATTTTTCTTTAATTTTTGATTAACCCACTAACTGTTTGAATTTTTGCTTGAACTAAACTTCATTCTAGCAATAGATTGAAGTGATCTTGCTGGTGTTTCTTTTGTCTTGTTTGTATGTCAGGTACAGGGAGATCCGTTCCTATTTTATCTGAAGCTGATCAGAGAACTCTTAGCAGGATAAGAAGAGCCGAAAGAGGGAAAAATATTGTTGGAGAAGACGAATCTGAGGAAGAATACCACGAGATGGAAGGAGATACATCTAATCCAGGAGGAGGAGTTAATAATCAACCACAACAAAGGAGAGTATTGGCTTCCTATACCTTTGCAAATGCTAGACATTGTGGAAGCAGCATTCTCACCCCTAATGTCAATGCAAATAACTTTGAACTGAAGCCACAACTCATCACATTGGTCCAGAACAATTGCTCATTTGGGGGAGGACCATTGGAGGATCCAAATCAACATCTATCTACCTTCTTTAGGATCTGTGACACTGTCAAATCCAATGGCGTAAATCCTGAAACCTACAAGCTTCTGCTGTTCCCGTTCTCATTAAGGGATAAGGCTGCACAATGGCTTGAAATTTTTCCCCAAGGAAGTATCACTAGTTGGGATGACTTGGTGACTAAATTTCTAGCCAAATTCTATCCACCCCAAAGAGTCATCAGGCTGAAAACTGAGGTGCAGACATTCATACAATTAGATGCCGAATCCTTGTATGAAGCATGGGAAAGGTACAAAGCCTTAATCAGAAAATGTCCTCCAGAGATGTTCAATGAATGGGACGTGCTGCAAAATTTCTATGAAGGCCTGACATTGAAATCTCAGGAGGCATTAGATCATTCTGCTGGAGGTTCACTACAACTAATGAAAACTGCTGAGGAAGCTCAGAATCTTGTGGATATGGTGGCCAACAACCAATATTTCTTTGCTCATCAAAGAAGCCGCCAACCATCACAAAGAAGGGGAGTAATGGAACTAGAAGGAGTGGATTCAATCCTAGCTCAAAACAAGATGATGCAGCAGCAAATTCAACAACAATTTGAGCAAATGGCCAAGAGGATTGATAGTCTCCAAGTTGCAGCAGTCAACACTAGCCAACCATCAACCACATGGGGACAGAGTGAAGAAACTCAAGAAGAACAACAACAAGAGCAAGTTCAGTATATGCACAACCAAGGACCAAATGAAGTGTATGGTGATACATACAATCCATCCTGGAAGAACCACCCAAACCTCAGATGGGGAGATAACCATACCCAAAATCAACAACCATGGCAGAGGAACTCAAACCAACACAACCCAAGAAACAACCAAAATCACAACCAGCAGCAGACTAACCAAAACCCATACAGAAAACCTCAAAACAACTACCCCAACATTAACCAATACCAATCTAATAACCAACCCACCAACCAAAATGCCTGCCATCCACCACCCACATCTCATAACCCACCTCAAATATCACCTGAAGCCCAAAGAATCACTCACTTGGAAGCCATGATAGACAAAATGTTGAAACACCAAGAAATGGTAGCCAAGAATCAGGAAGCCTCTATAAAGAGCCTAGAGAGACAGATGGGGCAACTCTCCAAGCAAGTATCTGTTGAGAGACCTTCAAACTCACTGCCCAGTGACACAATTCCAAATCCCAAGGAGGAATGCAAGGCAATACAATTGAGGAGTGGGAGAACATTGATAAGCAACAATGAATCTACAAAGAAGCAAGCAGAGAACATCAAAAACCCAACAGAGGATGAGAATCAAACAAAGGCAGATGAGGATAAGGAGCAAGTTGTGATGCCAAACAAAAGCACTGAGAAACCTAAAGAGAAGGACAACAAGCCACATAGCCCGAAGGAAGTAGCTCAGGGACAACAGCAAATAGGAAAAAGCATCACACCTCCACTGCCATATCCTCAGAGGTTCAACAAAGAGGTTAAAGACCAGCATTTTCACAAATTCCTTGAGACTTTTAAGAAGCTGGAAATCAATATTCCCTTGGCTGAAGCACTTGAACAGATGCCTCTATATTCCAAGTTTCTGAAGGATCTTATCAACAAGAAAAGAAGCTGGGATGAGAAAGAAACCATAATGATTGCTGAGGAATGCAGGGCCTTGATTCAAAAGGGGCTTCCTCCCAAGCTTGAGGACCCAGGAAGCTTCCTGTTGCCTTGCACCATTGGGAAATTGACAATCACTAAAGCAATGTGTGATCTCGGAGCAAGTATTAACTTAATATCATCCTCCTTGGTGAAAAAGCTGAATATAGAGGAGGTCAAACCAGTACAAATGTCTTTGGAGCTGGTAGACAAGTCAATGGTATACCCCAGGGGTGTAATTGAAAACCTTTTGGTCAAGGTGGACAGTTTTATATACCCTGCTGATTTTGTGGTTCTAGAATCAAACAATGATGATGGTGACTCTGTTATACTGGGAAGGCCATTCTTGGCCACTGCTAGAGCTATCATAGACGTAGAGGAAGGGGAATTAACTCTCAGGATGCATGACCAAAGCATCACTCTGAAGGTATTACCAGAGGCACAATTTAGCAAGGAGAAGAAAGACTATATGAAAAGTGACCAGGAAAGTCACAGCAACATCCCAATGCTAAAGATTGTGCAGACTGATGAAAAAGTCCAAGAGGATATTAGAGTACTGGCCACTGAGAAGAAAGGTCCCCAAGGAAAGCCTACAGCCAGAAAAGAAAGATCAACAAAAGGAAAGATGAAGCGCAGAAACAAAGCAAAAAGGGGATGGAAGAATAGAAAGATTCCAACAGAGGGGCTTTCCAAAGGTGACAAAGTGCAACTGATATATCAACAGCTGGGGGCAAATCAACAAACCGAGGATTACTACACTGTCAGCAACATACTATCATTAGAGCATGCTGAAATAGAACACCAGAAAACAAAGAAGAGGATCACGGTCAGAGGAGACAAATTGAGGCCCTACAAGCACCAACCACCATAAAAGAAAGCTTCAGTGTCAAGCTAGTGACAATAAAAGAGCGCTTGTTGGGAGGCAACCCAACCTGAGGTAGTTTTCTTTTCATAGTTATTTCAATAAAAAGGTTAAATGATTGGTGTGTATTGCAAGGAGCTAAGTTTGGTGTTTCACACCAAAACAAATTAAGGGAGAATAAAGAATTCTAAGTTTGGTGTTCCACCAAAATCTCACTTAAAAGCACATTCTCACTTTCTAGCTCCAAGCAATCTGATAAATCATTTAAGCATTATCTGTTTCTAGTTTTATTACCTTTAGCAAAGACTTAGGCTTTCACATATGGTTATGCATAAGAAACATGGCAAGAGACTAAGTTTGGTGTTCACACACCAAAGTAAGTTCAAACGCCTACAAGAAAGTCTTGCACACTAACCAGTCATCTAAGGGCTTGAGAAACAAGCAACTTCCATTAACACTGCAGAAAGTCAATCACTCTCTTGGGAGGACTACACACCATTAGCTGAGAGAAAGAAGAAGAAGCCACCAAGAGGTTGTATTGTCACTTAACTCCATTAGCATTGAATTGCTCTAAATTGGAAGTGTGAATATGCCCATTTTAACAGTAACTGTTAGTGTAGTAGTCTGTACATCATTTATGTTTGTTTCTTTTAAAATAAGTAGGCTAGTTTATGTGTGTGCTTGTGTGTTCACTTTCACTTGACAAGAAGCATGTGTTGTCCCCTGCATCTTTCAATTCAATAAAAGAACAGTTTGAATGTGAAGCAAGATAGTCTCTGTTAGTTAGAAGTAGAATAAAAGTAAGTGGTGGTATGTGTGTGATTGTATAATAGCTCACTTTTAGTGAATAAAGAGCTAGGATATCTCCTTCTAAGAAAAGAGTGGCCTACTGTCTATGAATCTCAATTGAATTGAAATCCTTGGTTAGAAAGAAAAACAAAAGAAGGAAAGAACAAAGAGAGCCAAAAAGTGGCAAAACAAAAGAAAAACAAAAAGAAACAAAGCTGGACACCAATAGCTTGAACCTTAAAGCATATGCCTGTGATGTCTTTGTACTAGGATCTGCTTGGATTAGTAAGCTCTTAGGAGTGCCTCAACACTTGGTGACTTGGGTTAACTAACCCGGGATCATCAGCTGAAAGTCCACTATCAAGAGCAACCTAACTACAAGACATTTAGTAGCCCAAAGAGGTGCTGGGCATCAATGTTTTAAGAAGGAATGTAAGCCAAGTGTCTATGGTGAATAATGTGTCAAGTATAAAGAAAAGAAAATGAACTTGCTACACATGACACTCAAATAAAGCTTATGAACAAAGTAATAACCAAGGATAAAGGAATAATGAGAGGTCATAGCAGTATGTCACTTGAAGCTTGAAGGAGACTTTCTAGGCCTAGGAGTCAATAAGAAGTGAGTATTTGCATATCCACATAAAACCCCATGAACTATCAATAATACTCTGCTAGCATGAACTTCCTCCTCCATTTCATTCTTTCTTCTTAATAATTCATTTCTTGCTTGGGGACAAGCAAGCTTTAAGTTTGGTGTTGTGATGACAAGTCATCTTAGCCTATTTTAGCTAGTCTTTTTCTTTAGTTTTCATTAGAATTATGCACTTTCTTGAGCTACAAGCAAGCTAATTGAGTAGATTTTCATGTTTCCCTTGATTGAACCAACCATATATGAATTTATGCCATTTCATGAGGTTTTGTGCTATATTTGTTGCATATTATGAAAGAATGAAGATCTCATGATTTTGAGCATAGATTTGATGAGTTTGGTTGATTAATGATAGGTGAAGAAAGCTTGGAGAAAGGTTGAAGCAAAGAGGAATGGCTAGAAGTGAAGAATGGAATAAGTGAAAATTGAACCAGAGGCATGAAGTTAGCCCCAACGTTAGCCCCCTAACTTGGAGGCTAACGTTGGGCATGAAAGATCACTCCCTGGACTCCCCACGTTTGAGCCAACGTTATCCCCCTAACTTGGAAGCTAACGTTGGCAAGAGAAACTTGAAACTCATCCCTGGGCCAGCCAACGTTTGCGCCAACGTTAGCCCCCTAACTTGGAGGCTAACGTTGGCACATGAGTTATAAAGGGGGAGAAGGCCAACGTTTGCGCCAACGTTAGCCCCCTAACTTGGAGGCTAACGTTGGCACATGAATCACAAAGGGAGGGGCACCAACGTTTGCGCCAACGTTAGCCCCCTAACTTGGAGGCTAACGTTGGCACCACTAGCACTAAGCAAGGCCAACGTTAGGGTCAAAGTTAGACCCCTAACGTTGGCACCAACGTCCAAACCAGGGAATCATGCTTGCTGCTATGAAAAGTTAGGGTCAAAGTTAGACCCCTAACTTTGGCCCTAACGTTGGGACCAACTATGGCTAACTTCAAAATCGGTTCAATTGGTTCACTTCGGTTCTTCTTCAAACTTCAAGAGCAATCAACCAAGGCCTCTTTCAACCCAATTCCACCAAGAACAAAGGCCCAACTCAAGGCTTGAAGATCATTTTGGAAAGTGTATAAATAGGATAGAATTCAAGTTATTGGGGGAGCTTTCCTTTTAGAATTTTCATAATAGTTTCAGAGAGCTTTTGAACTTGAGTGAACTTTAATTTCTTGTTTTCATTGCTTTCAATTTCATTTTACTTTTGTCTTGGATCTTGGATTGGAGAATTGAAGAAATTCTGTTTCAATCTCAATCTTGGATCTCTCTGTTTATTTACTGCTTAATTGAATTCCATTTCCGGTTCATTGTTCTTCATCTCTTTTCTTTGCAATTTACAATTTCCTTGCTATTGTTCTTGTTGGATCTAGGAAGGCATTGAGATCTAGACTTAGTTTTCTAGTCTCTGGGTCCTGAGATCTGAATTTCTCATTTCAATTCCCTGTTTCTTGCTTTCCATGTTTATTTACTTTTCTGTTATAAGATCCGATCCAATCCCAATTCCTTTTCCTTCTTCTGTTTGATGCAATTTAATTTTTCCTTGTTTAATTTCTGCAAATCCACATCCCAATCCCCTTTACATTTCAAGCAATTTACATTTCTTGCACTTTAAGATTCCGCAATTTACATTTCTTGCACTTTAAGTTTCGGCCATTTAATTTCTTGTTCTTTAAGTTTCAGCAATTTATTTCTTGTTCTCTTTACTTCAATGCAATTTAATTCTGCAAGTCACAAAACCATCAACCAAATCTTGATTCGCTTGACTAAATCAACCACTAAACTAAAATTGCTCAATCCTTCAATCCCTGTGGGATCGACCTCACTCCCGTGAGTTTTTATTACTTGATACGACCCGGTACACTTGCCGGTTAGTTTTGTGATGTTTTGTGAGAGATTCGTTTCTCATCAAAATACCTCATCACAACCAAAGCAACATTCTATCTATCATATCCCTTACCTTTCTTTGAGAATCTACAAATCAAATTCCGTCCTTTGCTTATCTTAAATCAGAAACCCTAACAAACATAATTAAAGAAATTTGTTAATTTACAGGACCAAATGGCCGAACTTCATATGGAGCAAGAGAAGGATTCTTACTCTTGCAATGGACTGAGCTTGATTGGTTTGGTCACTAATTAAAGAGATTGAAGCTCAATAAGGATAGAACCTTTGAATTGGGGAAAAACAAAAGAAAACAGAAATTACTAGTTCTTACCCAACAAGAACACTAAAGAAATCGGAAAGGAAAAGGGATAGGGCTCCTCTTCTGGCTTCGGGTAGCAACTCCCATGGTTGTCTTTCTCTTCTTCATTGATGGTGATGCACGGAGATGATGATGATTCTGCCTGGGTTTTCCTTCTTCTTCTCCTTAGCCGCCACTCTTGCTTCCTTTCTTCTCTTCTTGTCGTGCGTTTCTGTTGTTTCCAGAAGAATGAGAAGCTTGTTTCATCTATATATACATATAGGAGGTGGAGAAGAGGTGAGTTGGGTGCAGAAAGCTTCGTGCCCTCCTCCTTCTTGCAACACCACATCACAGCATTGAATGATTGAAAAGGTGACACTGGTTCCCTTGGAATGCCGTTCGGTTGTGAGCAAGGTTGCGAGAACCGGACCGGTCAATGAACCGGTGAGGCGACTGGTTCACTGGTTTAGTGGTTCGACCGGGGTTCAACCGGTTTAATTAAATATTAAATAAAATTATTAAAAATTTAATATATAATTTTATATATTTAAATTCATTAAAATTCATGAATTTTTAAGTAAAAAAATTTTAATAGAATTTAAGATATAAAAAAAATTGAAGATGAAAAGTTCATTGATAATATTCAGATTGAGTTAAATTTATTGATAACTTTAAAACAACTAACTGAGGCAGAATCTTCACTCAAGCTGCAAAAAATTAAAGATCTTGCAGGCAACATTGTCAAGCCAAGGCTAATTATTCAACATCAATTCTCTTATACAATTCAATTATCCCTTTTTGGGTTGCCAATATACAATTCAATTGAATAACACATTGATGAAATTTCTTATTGTGCAACAAGCCTCTTATAACTAACCAAACCCTAACTAGATTCAACAAATTCAATGCTTTTCAACAACAAAAACTCAGAATACAGAGTTACAGACAACTCAACCTCCAAATCCAGAAACAGAAAAACTAAGTGAAATAATTCAAATTAAATTCAGACTCACATTAAGGAACAATCCAACTTAGAACACAATCACAATTCAGAATCTAGTACAAAAAAATCAACTCAGAAGCCAGAATCTTAGAAATCAAAACTAAAGAAGCAGCGGCTTACTGGAGACACGGCAAGGGAGGAATGACGGTGGTGACAGTGAGCTCAGAAGAGGATCATCAGTTTCTTTTTTTATTTTAATTAAAGTTTCAAAACCAGATCAATTTCAGTACTGCACCATTCAAACAAAACAAATCAAATTCAAAATAACACAATTTACACAAAAATGTATACATATATACACAAAATTGAATCAGAGGAAACAGATCTAGAAAGAAAAACAGAGAAACCGAATGAAGCAGCAAGCATATTCAGAAGCAGCAAAAAATTTTCATCATTAAGCAACAAACAGAAGCAGCAAAACATATTCAAAATCAATAACAGCAATGATTCAGAAAACCATGAATATAATGAAACAGCAAGCATATTCAGAAGTAGCAAAAAATTTTCATCATTCTGAATATAATGAAACAGCAAGCATATTCAGAAGCAGCAAAAAATTTTCATCATTAAGCAACAACCAGAAGCAGCAAAACATATTCAAAATCAACAACAGCAATGATTCAGAAAACCATGAATATAATGAAACAGCAAGCATATCCAGAAGCAGCAAAAAATTTTCATCATTAAGCAACAAACAGAAGCAGCAAAACATATTCATTATTTAAAATCAACAACAGCAATGATGAAAATCAAAATCATAAATCAAGAAGGCAGCATAGAACAGGCGAGCTCACAGAACCTCAGAAAATCAAAATCCAAAATCAAGAAGGAGCATAGAACATAGTCTTACCGAATTCAGAAGGATGCGGGCTCAGCCGGTGGTGGTCGCGGCTGCTGTGGATGGTTGTGGGTGGCGAATGAGGGTCGGGCTAGGTGACGTTCGGCGACGAGGAGGCGGACTCATCCGGTGGTGGTCGCGGCTGCTGTCGATGGTTGTGGGTGGCGAATGAGGGGCGGGCTAAGTGACGTTCGGCGACGAGGAGGCGGGCTCGGCCGGTGGTGGTCGCGGCTGCTGTCAGTGGCGAATGGTGGCCTTGCTGGGTGAATGGAGGCTGGCGCAGATTAGGTTAGGGGAAAGGGGAGCTGAGCTCAGATTGAGATTAGGGTTAATGGTAGTGGGTTAGGTTTCGGCGCTACGCGTTTGCCTTTTCTTCTTTTTTTTTTTTAAGCCAAAACGACGTCGTTTTGGCATTGAAGTTGCAAACCACTAAACCGCCAAAAAACCGGACGGTTCTTCCGGTTCGCCGGTTAACTGCCGGTTCAACCGGTTTTTTCACCTGTTTTTGCCAGATGGTTTTCTCTGTCACCCGGACCGGCTAGGCCACCGGTTTCCGGTTATTCCGGTTGAATCGGCCGGTCCGGTCCGGTTTTCAGAACCATGGTTGTGAGAGAAGAAGAGGGAATGAGTTTAATCAGGGTTTCCTTTTGTTGGGTTTAGTTAAAGGAAATATGGTTTGGTTGAACCGTGCAAAAGGAAAGGAAAACCGTGGCTTTATAATAGAGGAAAAACCGGTTTGATAATTGATGATGCATCTAGGCTTGTCCCTTTACTAATTTATCATTTAATGAATTAATGAGATGTGGCTAATTCGAGAAAATAAAATTAACTATAGCGGTAATTATCTAATTACCTATGCGTATGGATGGTTACACTGCAAGCCTGCAACCAAGGCAATATTGTAGAAATTAGACAAAAAATGTCACCTGTTATAGAATGCTTTCCGGTCCTTAGGAAGAGACTATTTGTTTTTAGAAATTGAAGCAACAATAATGTGAATATAGAATGAAATAATGACATAATGTATATTTACAAGATAATAATTGTGAAAATCCATATTTTATAGACATTCGAGGCAAAGGACTAGGTGAGTAATGGAAGCCATGTTGTAGGGTATGAATTCCATTTTGAGTAGACACAGCAGCAACACCACCCAGCAATGACGACTAGAAACAGAATAATAGCGATAACGCACAGTAAAAAGCGGAGAACCAGCTACGACTCATGATGATGGATCATAGAACGAGCAAGCACGAAAGGAGAGGAATAGAAAACGAGCAACGATGAAAGAAAGTGGCAAAAACCCCAGCAGAGGCAAATGCCTAATTAAAAGAAAAAAGAGGAATGTGTAAAAGAATAAACAAAGAGGTAAACGTCTAATTATTGATTTTTCCAAACACAAAAAAATAGGATTCTCTTTATAAATATTTTTATGGTGGTTAATGTTACTCTTACACAAAAGTGGGAGTAACGAATCCATGTCCATAATATAATATAGTTGTTAGCTCATTAGTCTGCTTAAGCAACTGTCGGGAGTTTGAATCCTGTCTTGTGCATGCAACAACTGTAACACCCTAATATTTCCAATCTAGGCATAAGCCTTATTTGGATCATATTAGTTGTTGATACTCAAATTTTACAAAATTTTTGACATAAAATCTCATAAAATAATTTATAAAAAAATAGTGGATAACTGATTTTTATTAGAATCGTTACTAATTGGGAAATATAAGTGGACTTAGTGATACTAACACGAAAAATGGGGGTAATAAACTATAAAGATAAAAATAATGGCAAACTTTACTCATATCAAATAATCATATAAATAAAAGAACAAACATCATAGCCACAATTGTAGTCACTTAATAAAAATAAAACAATACACAGGGAATCGTAATTCTCTTAATTTGCATAAATATGTCTAAAACAATCACTTACCTCCATCCTTATTAATTTGAATTTCAACAAGTGTTGTTCCATATCTATATCCTTAATATCCCACTCCAAATCATCTTATAGTGTTGTTACGGACCACTACAAAGTCCAGCCCAACTAGTCGCCGAGTCGAGTCACCACCTTTGACCCAGGCCCAAACTACCCCTTACAAAGGAAACCAACGGGCCGGTCCCAGCACCCGACCCGGACGACACCCGGTTTCCCCACCTGTGCAACCCAGCACGCCCCGCCTAGTGAATCGGTCGGGTCAGCTTCCTCGGGGCAACACCCGAAGCCCCGACCCAAGGCCCGGGATGACCAGCTCTTCCCACGTGGACAGGGACGGCTCACAGTGTCCTGGCCAATGGGCTAGGTCATCTTTGGGCCCGCCCATCACAGTATATAAGGGGAGAGGTAAGCATTCCCCCCGAGGTACACATCATCTTGCCTAATTTGGCTACCCTATCGTACAGATACTGACTTGAGCGTCAGAGTGTCATTGCAAGTGGCCACCCCCCTTTACTGTCCAACCGCCGGCTTCGCCAGTCTCTCACCTGAACTCGAAGATTCGTTCCAGGTCGCCCCACGGTCACCCCCTTTTATCTTTCCACCACAACCCGGTCCGCCGAATAACCGACATCATCAGGTATCGAACATTGGCGCCGTCTGTGGGGACCCCAGAGCAGACATGGAGCGACCCCTCAATTCGGAGGAGCTCCGCGAAGGAGGTTGGACCCGCCTGAGCAGGGCAAGTTCGACAGCTTGTGTCGGCGAACAGCCGAGATCCTCCATTCAGCCGAACCAACAAATGCACACCAAGACCCTCGAAAGACGTCCTTTCGGGGGGACGGGGCCGACAGCGCCAAGATCACGCAAGAACTCAGGCATAGAGTACAAAACCTTGAGCAAGAGCTGGCGGCGAGGGGCCGACCCCACGGAGACGTCAGCCACTCCCACGGCGGCGTCAGCCGATCCCACGCCCGCACTCGCTCCCCCTCCCGAGCACACGACAGCCAAGAAAGGAGCCTAACAAGGCGCGACGAGGCGCACACACAAGCGACCTCCCGGCCTACCCAAAGCAGGTCAGAGAGCCACTAGGAATCCCAGAGAGGGAAAGCCAGGAAACAACAGGATCCCATTATCATGGGAGCCACTCCTTTCCACCCCTCGATCCTCAAGGTCCGACTCCCGAGAAACTTTGACAAGCCGACGGACATGATGTACGATGGGACTAAGGACCCCCAGGAGCATATCACAGCCTTTGAAGCAAGGATGAACTTGGAAGGGGTAGGCGACACGGTCAGATGCCGGGCATTCCATGTGACGCTAGCCGGCCTAGCGATTCGATGGTTCAACGCCCTCCCACAAGGTTCCATCACAGTTTTCGTAGACATATCCCAGAGCTTCCTGGCTCGGTTCACGACACGCATAGCCAAGGCAAAACACCCAATCAACTTATTAGGGGTTACCCAAAAGCCCGGGGAACCGACCAGGAAGTTCCTGGACAAATTCAACGATGAGTGCTTGGAGATCGACGGCCTTACAGACTCAGTCGCCAGTCTCTGCCTGACGAATGGCCTGCTAAACGAGGACTTTAGGAAGCACCTCACCACTAAGCCTGTCTGGTTCATGCAAGAAATCCAAAGCGTGGCCAAGGAATACATCAATGATGAGGAAGTGAGTCAGGTTGTAGCAGCCAACAAGCGGCAGCTCCCAAACCCCTCAGTTCGGCAGGCCCCTCAGTTCGAAAGACATAAAGAGGCTCCCAGGGACGGCACCCTAGCCAAGCAACCCAAGCAACCCCCACGAGTAGGAAGGTTCACAAATTACACGCCATTCACGGCGTCCATAGTAGAGGTTTACCAGCAAATTGTAGACAAAGGAATCCTATCCAGACCCAGACCATTGAAAGAAAGAACGGGAGGCAACAAAAGCCTTTATTGCGATTATCACAAGGGGTTTGGTCACAAAACCCAGGACTGCTTCGATCTCAAAGATGCCTCAGAGAAGGCCATCAGAGAAGGAAAGCTGAGCGAATTCTCCCGGCTCATCAGAGAACCGAGAAGACGAGAACGAGAGCACTCTGAGGAAGATCGTAGCCGAACTGTCAAGTCAAGGCAAGAACCCATGGAGGATGCCAATAACCCCCCAACCTTTGTGGTCAACATCGTGGTCGGGCGCGACAGCCCCCCCAAATCCAAATCGGCAGCAAAGAAGGATACCCGGATACTCTCCATCTCGACAGAAGGCCCCATCGCCAGCAAAAGATCTCCCACAATATCCTTTGGCCCAGAGGATAAATGGTTTCACGATCTCCCTGAGAACCCCCCATGGTAGTTACAACAATGGTCGGAACAGGGTTAGTCAGATGAATCCTCGTCGACACGGGAGCTGATTCTAACATCCTATTCAGAAACGTGTTTGACGCCATGGGCCTCAAGGTGTCTGACCTCAAGAATCACCAGCACGGAGTCATGGGACTAGGCGATAACTACATTAAACCTGACGGGACGATCTCCCTCCCAATCTGCCTGGGAACCGGCGACGCCAGGAAATCGGTTATGGCAGACTTTGTAGTCCTCAGAGACTCCACAGCCTACAATATCATCCTGGGGAGAAACACCATCAATGAATTCTCAGCTATAATATGCACTAAGTTCTTGATAATGAAGTTCATAACGGTCAAGAGAACAGTTGGCTCTATAAAGGGAGACCTAGAAACAGAAGTCGCTTGCGACAACGCCAGTCTCTCTTTAAGAAAAGAATCTAAGAGGGCAGCTGGCGTGTTCTTGGCAGACCTGGACGTCAGGATGGAAGACAAGCCGAGACCAGAACCAGAGGGGGACATGGAAAAGTTTTAGATAGGGAAGTTGGCAGATCAGTTTACCTTCGTAAATAGGAATCTGCCCCATGAACTCAAGGGCCCCCTCATGGAGGTTGTAAGAGCAAACGGCGACCTCTTCGCATGGACACCATTAGACATGCCAGGACTAGATCCCGAGGTCATGTCCCACCGACTAGCCGTAAAACCCGATGTCAAACCAGTAGCCCAGCGGCGAAAAAAGATGTCTCAGGAAAGGGCCGACGAGGTCGCCAAACAAACAGCCGGGCTACTAGAAGCAGGGTTCATCAAAGAACTCGAGTACTTAACGTGGTTGTCCAACGTTGTCCTAGTCAAAAAAGCCAGCGGGAGGTGGAGGATGTGCGTCAATTATTCCGACCTAAACAAAACATGCTGATAAACCACTATTTTATGGTTTATCTTATGCTCAATTGAGTGGTCTTTATCAATTCTTTACTCACTTATTTATACTAATTGCATGGTTTTACATTTTCCTTCCTACTCTTGTGCTATGATTGAAAACATATTTCCTGGGCCTTTAAATTGCTAATTTTAATCCTCTCTTATTACCATTCGATGCCTTGATATATGTGTTAAGTGATTTCAGAGTTTATAGGACAGGAATGGCTTAGAGGATGGAAAGGAAGCATGCAAAAGTGGAAGGAATACAAGAAGTTGAAGAAATTGCTAAGTTGTCCAGCCTGACCTCTTTGCACTCAAACGGTCATAACTTGAGCTACAGAGATCCAAATGAGGCGGTTCTAGTTGCGTTGGAAAGATAACATCCGGGGTTTCAAAATGATATATAATTCGCTATAGTGTCCATACAGAAAAAGGACACGCACACGTGAATCACGCGCATGCGTCGTTCTGCAGAAAAATCAGCGACTTGTACGAATCAGAATTCGCTCCCAGCGATTTCTGGGCTGTTTCTGACCCAGTTTTTGGCCCAAAAAACACAGATTAGAGGCTATAAAGTGGAGGAATCCATTCATTCATCATCATTCACTCATAATTCATAATTTTAGGTTTTAGATGTAGTTTTTTAGATAGAGAGGCTCTCTCCTCTCTCTTAGGTTTTAGAATTAGGATTTCTCTTAGTTTATGGTTATATTCTTCATTCCAGGTTCAATGTTCCTTTACTTTAATTTCTCTTCTACTTATTTCAGTTTTTTAATATTGGTTTATGAACTCCATGTTAAGATTGATTTTCTTATTTAATGCACTTTGAGGTATTTCAGATTTATGATTGCTTTCTTCTATTTATGATATGATATAAATAATTTAGATTTTTCCTCCTTTGTTTAGTTGAGTAATTGGTGACACTTGAGTTGTCAAACTCAGCTGTTGATTGAAAATTGGAATTTGCTGATTGATTTGGATCCCTCTAAAGCTAGTCTTTCCATATGAGTTGACTAGGACTTAAGGAATCAAGTTGATTAGTCCACTTGACTTTCCTTTATTTAGTAAGGGTTAACTAAGTGGGAGCAATAAACAATTCTCATCACACCTGATAAAAGGACAACTGGGATGGAATTTCCAGTTCTCATACCTTGCCAAGAGATTTTCTAATTATTATTTTATTTTTCTCGTCATTTAAATTACATGTTCCTTATTTAAAAAAAACCCAAAACAAAATATACTTTTTCCATAACCAATAATAAAACATACTTCCCTGCAATTCCTTGAGAGACGACCCGATGTTTAAATACTTTGGTTATCAATTTTATTGGGTTTGCTTTAGTGACAACCAAATTTTTGTACGAAAGGATTCTTTGTTGGTTTAGAAACTATACTTATAACGAGAATTTATTTGTGAATTTCTTTACTAGCAGAAATCCGTTCGTCAAAATGGCGCCGTTACCGGAGAATTGCAAACGTGTGCCTTATTGGTTATTGTAAATATTTGCTTTTTGCTTGTTTATTTGTTTTTATTTTTGTTTTTATTTTTGCTTTTTCGTTTCTTTGTTAGTATTTCTAGTTTTAAGAGTTTATTTTCTTTAATTTTTATTAATTTTTATTTCCCTGACTAATATGAATTCTCACTCCTCTGGTTTTAAGTTTGGTTCCAATGTTGTTGTAAGGAATGGAAACTATAATGAAAATAGGCATCAAGGTTGGAAGAATCAAAGATGGGAGGAGCCACAAGGATTTGATCGACCCTCTTGGCAACAACCCCCTCCAATGTGCTATAACCAACAACCATTCTATGATGCATACCAAGACAATAGTTATGGTGGACCCTTTCGTGACAACCAACCTCTACCAAATTACTATGGTCAAGAGCCATTCCAGGGAGCGTACCAAGATGATGAATATGGTGGACCCCCTTGTAGTTACCAACAAGGCCCACCATATGCTTACGAACCGCCTCCCCAACATACCTTTGAACCACCATACTCACAAGCCCCCTACAACCAAACACCTCCATATGACCATAACCCATATCCACCATACCAACCACCTTATGAGCCATACTTAGAACCACCACCTCAATATACACCATCTCCATATCCATCAATCCAAGAGCACTATGATCCTACTTATGATAGCCGAGCGCAACAAGAATCAAAGGATCGTCTCAAGGAAACAACGGATCGACTTCATGCAACTCTTCATCAACTAGAGCAAGCGATAAATCAATTAGCTTCCCAACGTTCGGACACTCAAAGAACTCCCACGGATCTATGTGGAGAATCTAATGAAGAACATAGCATGAAGGAGACACTAGAAACTCCGGTGGACAGTGAGCAGCATGACTTTGTATTGGAACAATTGGAGGAAGTCGTAATCGTTGAAGAAGAAGAAGTGGTCGAAGACTTAGGAGATGCGAAACGTCCACGGGAAAGCCCAGTCATAGAGCCCCCTTCTAAGGAGTTTGAATTTGATGTTGAGGAGGGTGTACAACCTCCAAGGCATATCATGGTTGAAGACTTTGAAGGGGATGATCAAGAGATGGATTCAATCATTGATGAATTCTTATCTACATTTGAATCCTCTCCCATTGGACTTGACATGGAGATTAAAGAAGAAGAAGCAAAACCTTCCATGCCCCTGGTGAATAATGAAGAAGAGAGAGAATTGAAAGAAAGCTACCAAGAGGAAGAGGTTGATATTGAAGAAGCTTGCAAAGAGGTGGAAGTTGTCAAAGAAGAGCCCAAGGGAATGGAGCTGGAGATCACCTTGCCAAAGTTGCTGGAGACCTCTCCCCCAAAGCCATTACCATCCAATACAACATTCAAGTAGGTAAAATTCTTATCCTTGACCTTTACTTTCCCACTTGAATATGGTTTACTTGAGACAGATGGTCAGTTTAGAGCTCTTTGTGGCTTTAAGAGTAAGAGGGAGATTGTTAGTGGTTGGCAACACAATCCTAGATTCGTTGTGGTTGGGAGCTCAAAGTCTAAATGCAAGGGTTGGTGTAGAGCTCGAATGAATAGGTCTAGAAAGCTGTTTGGATGCCTTAGTGAGAATTCGGATTGCTTACCACCCGGATGGAATCATCATGTTCCACTTGAAGACGGGTGCAGAAACAAGATTTGGGATCCAGGCATACATGAGGATCGACTTTGGGAGCTCAAAGCTTGTGAAAAACTCCATCAAAGCTTGGGGAATGTATCTGGAATTGATAGAGATTGTTTGAAGTCCAAGCATTGGTGGAAGTTTCAGGATGAGTTCAAACACAAGCTACCATGACAAGGAGCTCACCAAATGTCCAACTTAAGGACTTTAACTAAAAGTGCTAGGTGGAAGACAACCCACCATGGTATGATCGTTCTTTTTCAGTGTTAGTTTTATTTTGCTTTATTTTATTCTTAGTTTTATTTTATTCTATTTTTTTTAGTGTTCATTCATAATGTCTGCATCCGCATCTGCATTTTGCATTCTGCATACTTCATTTAAAAAAAAATTGAACAGAAAGTTGCATGGGAACTGTGCAGAAAGTGTGCCAATCGTACAAGCATCACCACACGTACGCGTCCCTCACGCGTATGCGTCATTTGAGATTTTTGGCACCTCACGCGTACGCATCAATAATGCGCACGCGTGACCCTGCGAATTCGACGTAAAAGGTGTATTGGCCGAAAGCTGGGCTGGCTTGGTGCTGGCACTATGCCCGAGGCACAAATTGCATCACGCGTACACGTCCCTGACATGTGCGCGTCATTTTCCAATTCTGCACACTCACGCGTCCACATCAATGACGCGCACGCGTCATATGCTATTTTGGCACACACCCAATGCAAACAGAGAGTTGTGCATGCGCAAGGCTGCCTTCGCACGAGTAGCACAAGCTCGGTCACGCGTACGCGTGACCGACGCCGACGCGTCGTCTCCCATGTGCGCAACCCACGCGTACGCGTGGAGTACGCGTGCGCGTCACTCCCGCAACACCACCAGATCCCTGCGCCGCCACTTATCTTATCTTTTCTTTTCTAATCCTAATTGCTTCTATCTTTTCTTCTTTCTTCTTTCTTTCTTGCTTACTTCTTCTTCATCTCTTTAACTTCTCATCCTTCTTCACTTTCATCCTATTTTACTTAATTTATTTGCATACTTTCATTCATTACATTTTAATTTTGTGCATATTTTTACTTTCTTTTCTAAATTTATTATTTTTCTATTGGTGTTAAAATTTTCTTATTTAACTGTTGCATCTTCTCTTGAATTATCCTGGTGCTTCATGACTTGTTTTATTCTGATTGAGCAGTATTATTTAAATCAATGCTAATCTTTTATGATACTTGTACTCCTCTTGCATTGATATAAACTTATATTGTCTTTCATTACCCACACTCCTCCCCTTTGTTGCAAATTTTGCACCACTGGTATGCCATGTGCTTCTATTGTTTTCTCACTTGCATGTTGTAGCTACCATGTAATTGAGACCCCATTATTTGGCATTAACCTACCCATACTTTATTTATTTTCTTCTCTTTATTCCTGGGTTACTTTTCTTCTTTTTCCTCTTCTTTCAGGATGACCACCGAGGAAGGGAAATGGAAAACCTTTACATGGGCAACAAACAAGTTCCATATGCACAATCTTTGGAGAAAAGCATCAGTATAGCAACCCATCGACTTGCACATCTCAGCATGCACCGAGGACGGTGCAATCTTTAAGTGTGGGGAGGTCGATACCGATCTCCATGGGTTAGTTATTTTCTTCTCAACACCAATGTCTTATTTTCTTTATTAGTTCATTGTTGCATCTGCATATTTGATTGCATCTTTTCTTGAATTTTGTGCATATATTTACCACTGCTTGGTTAAAGTAATGAGTTTCCTTTCAAGACCTTATTTTATAAAATTTCACTAATTTAAATTAAAACTTTTGTGTTAAACTTGTTTGAAGATTGTAAATTGAAACATGAATTATAGCTAAGAACACACAACCTGTGAGATTTTGAGTTTATTTATATGGTTACATTATTTAACCATAAATTTTTATTCTTGTGTGTTTTCTTCCCTATGATTGTAATCTTTGCTTTGTTCCATTTATATGTTCACTATTTAGTGTATTTACATGCTTGCATATGATTGAGGCCATCACTTGTTTTTGCTCACTTATCCCAAATAAGCCTACCCTTTTAAATCACCCTTGTTAGCCATAAGCAGAAAAACAATTAAATACCCCAATTGAATCTTTGGTTATCTTAAGATAGAGATTGTGTAACAATTAAGTGTGGGGAACCGTGGGAATATGGGTTAATAAGGGAATGTGTTATGTTTTTACTTTGATAAAATATTGGAAATTTGGGTACCTACTCATGTGAAACCAAAAAAATTAAAAAAAATTCATGTACATTGATAAGTTATGTTTATTTTTCTATTTAAAAATAAAAAAATAAAAAAAAATAAAAAAAAAAGAAAAAATCCAAAAATATTCAATAAATAAGTAAATAAATAACGGGACAAAATTACCCCAATGTAAAGTTAAGTTAAAAAGATCAATGCATATGTGATAAAAAAAATTAAAGAAAAAATTTGGTACATGAGCATGTGATACAAAAGTGGGAATTATGGGTAGCTAGGCATGAATTTAGAATTACATAGAGTATGTGTATGTTAGGTGAGAACTTAGGTTAGTCAAAGATTCATATTTTAGCTCACTTGGCCATACATATATCCTCACCCTTACTTTAGCCCCATTACAACCTTGAAAAGACCTCATGATGTTTGCATTGATATACTAGATATTTGTTGATTGGTTAGATGAAAAACAAAGTTTTAGAAAGCATGACTAGAGAAGAGTAGAGTGATTGACCCTAGACACTTGAGAGATTAGAGTGCATATACACTACCAGTTAGGGGTGTGCATGGTTCAGTTTTTCCCTAAACTGAACTGAAACTGCACTAAACCATTTTAAATAGTTTAGAAACTGAACCAAACTGCTTTGTCACATAAGAAACTGGTTTTAAACCAGTTTATAATACAGTGCACCAGTTTAAACCAGTTCATAAAAAAACTGGTTTTAATTAAAAAAAATAGTTTAAACTGGTTTATAGGCTAAAACTAGTTTTCACACCCTCTCTCCCCCTCAAAAAAACTAGTTTAAACTGGTTTATAGGCTAAAACTAGTTTTCACACCCTCTCTCTCTCCCTCTCTCCCTTTCCTCTCTCTCTTTCTCTCTCTCTCCTTCCACTCTCTCTCCCATTTTCTCTCCCTTCCCCTCTCTCTCTCCCCTACCCTCCCCCCTCTATCTCTCTCTCTCCTCTCTCTCCCTTTCCCCCTCTCTCCCCCCTTTCCCACTCTCTCTCCTCTCTCTCTCCCCTTCCCCTCTCTCCCTCCTCTTTCTCTCCCCTTCCCCTCTCTCTCCCTTCTCTTTGTCCCCCTTCCTTTCTCTCTCTCCCCTCTTTCCTACTCTCTCTCCCTTCTCTCTCTCTCTCTCCTCTCCCTCCCTCTCCCTTTCCCACTCTCTCTCTCCTCTCTCTCTCTCTCTCTCTCTCCCCTTCCCCTCTCTCCCTCCTCTTTCTCTCCCCTTCCCCTCTCTCTCTCCCCCTTCCTTTCTCTCTCTCTCTCTCCCCCCTTTCCCACTCTCTCCCTTCTCCTCTCTCTCTCTCTCTCTCTCTCTCTCTCTCTCTCTCTCTCCTTCCCATCTCTCACCCCCTTCCCCTCTCTCCCCCCCTTCCTCTCTCTCTCTCTCCCTTCCTTCCACACACTCTCTCTCTCCCCTTTCCCCTTTCCTCTCTCTCTCTCTCTCTCCCCCTTCTACTTTCTCTCTCCTCCTTCTCTTTTTTTTTTCTCTCTCTCTCTCCCCTCTTTCTCTCTCTAAATCAAAAGTTGAAAGAATCATAAAATATTTACATACTAGTAAACTAAAGCATAGTCTTACTTTTTGTTCAATGACAACATTCAAAATATGATATAATATGACACTAACCTAAATGAAGTTAAAATAAACTAATTCAAATCTAACACAAATACACAATTTTGGCCCATTACAATATTCTAATCATCTTCAAGAGAAACAAGCGTGCCAACATTTCTTGAAAAATTTTTCCCTACATAGAAAAAGAATCATAAAATATTCACATACTAATAAACTAAAGCATAGTCTTACTTTTTGTTCAATGACAACATTAAAAATATGATATAATATGACACTAACCTAAATGAAGTTAAAATAAACTAATTCAAATCTAACACAAATACACAATTTTGGCCCATTACAATATTCTAATCATCTTCAAGAGAAACAAGCGTGCCGACATTTCTTGAAGAATTTCTCCCTACATAGAAAAAAAATATCTCATTAATTATAGAAAACTAACAATTAGTAACAAACAAGCAATAAGAAAAAAAAAGTATATTACCTTGTTCAGCTTTTTCAATCTCTTCAAAATTTTCAATTAGTCCAAAAGGGTCATCTATTACCCAATCTTGAGTGCATACAAGAGCTTCCACCATATATGGTGTCAAGGAGCTCCGATAAGGGTCAATAATTCTTCCTCCTATACTAAACGCACTCTCAGAAGCAACTGTAGAAACCAGTATGGCTAAAACTTCTCGAGCCATACGTGCAAGAATAGGAAATCAGGTTGAATTTCCCTTCCACCAACCCAAAATATCCAACTCTGCCGACTTGTTTCTAGGCTCACAATCTTCTTTCAGATATCTGTCAAGTTCAGATTTAGCATTTGAATCACGTCCAGTTGATTGCAAATAAATATTCCGGATATCATCTTCATCCTCTTCATTGATCATTGCATCTTGATTACTTTGAGATTCATCTTCTTTGCCTTGGTAGTGATTATAAAGGGAATTCAAGCAAGTAAACAATTTTGACTTGAGTTCTCCTCCCTTTTCAACACCAAATGACTCATCCAAAATCCAATTTACAAAATCCAACTTGTGACATGGATCAAGCACAATTGCAATTAACAACAACATGTTAATGACATTTGGAGTTCCCCAATACTTATCATATTTCCTTTGCATCTTGGACGCCATTAATCTTATGCTCAAATCAGTATTTTCACAATGCAACTGGATTTTTCTTCCGATGCTAAAGACTTCTTTCATATATTTATTACTAGTGACATACAAACTCCCAGAAATGCGCAATGTAGCATCATAGAATATTTTCAAGAATGGTAAAATTGACTCTGCATAAGTCCAATCATCATCTGTAGGCACACCATAAGATTTGCTCATCTCATTAATATATTTATCATCTTGCAACTCAAGCAAATCAAACGCTACTCGAAGCTTCAATGCTGCCTCCAACATTAAATATGTCGAATTCCACCGAGTTTCGACATCCAAAGAAACAAGCCCTTTATAATTGATGCTCTCCCGCTCAATGCACGCTTTGAAGCTTTCACATCTCATAGGAGATGACTTGACATATTTGACTGCATTGCGAATTCTTGTAATTGAATCATCAATCTCTTTCAAGCCATCTTTCACTATCAAATTTAGGATATGAGCATAACAACGCATATGAAGATAGTCCCCCTTTAAAACAAGACTATTCCATGCATTTAATCTCTTTTTCAAGTATAAAATTGCACCATCATTAGAAGTTGCGTTATCAACCGTTACAGTAAAAACTTGATGCAATTTCCAAGCATCCAAACAACCTTCAATAGCTCTACCAAGTACCTCTCCTGAATGACCCTCAACCCGACAAAAATTCAATATCTTCTCTTGCAACTTCCAATCATTATCAATAAAGTGTGCCGTTAGAGACATATAAGTCAAATTTTGACTCGATGTCGTCCAAGTGTTAGTTGTAAGGCACACTTTTTGACAATGATGAGAGAGATAACTTTGTAACTTCATTTTCTCTATTTCATAAAAAGAAAGTATATCATGGGCCAATGTAGTACGCGGAGGGATTTTAAACTTAGGTTGCAAGATATGCAAGAGCCTTCGAAACACATTTCTTTCTACAAATCGGAAAGCTAGCTCTTCAGTCACAAACATCTCAGTAAGGATACTTCAAGTTACTGCTTGGTCAAACTTTGTAACACTCGGTGAGGATATAGGACCACTTGTTCCCCCTTCTATCCTTTGTCTCTTGCTCTGTTCGTTGTCCGAGTCAAAACATCACTTCCAATGTTGCTGCATAGCACTTGTTCCCCTCGCACATTTTATTTGACCGTTGCAGTTTTTACATCTCGCATACTTCTCTATCCCTTCTATTGGAATGAAATGTTCCCATATCTCTGATCGATTCTTACGCCTAGAAGATCCACTAGGTTGAGGAGGTAATGAGGGATGAGCAGGAGGAACAGCAGGATTTGAATGCTCCTCTCTCTCAGACATTTTTAATATGAGCAACAAACCTAATTGTAAATTAAATAACTAATTAAACAAAACCAATAAATCGACTTTGCTCAATGCTTGTTCATAGTCTTTTGTATGAAAATGGCACATAATTTTTTCCGAAATTCAATGCATTATGAAATCAAGCCACTTTTATTGAGAAAAATTTCTATGGCAATCATAAAGGCCACTTCATTTAAAAATACACTTTGTTAATTCTAAACTTGTACATCCTCAACCAATGCAAACAACTTAACAACACTTTAAAAAGGAAAATAAATAAATAAAATGACACAAACTATGAAGTAATAAATACATCATTACATGCTAACACTAACAGGGTTACTTAAACCTAGTTTGTAAAGTCACTAGTATAGGAATACATATACATATATGGCAGACATGTTTGGAACTTACTTTTTTTTCAGCAGTGCTATCTTTAGAAAACAGAGAAATGCCTCTAAAAATTGAAAGCCGCAGGAATCAGTTTGCAAGTTAACAATGCAAGGGCATTCTGGAGCTCTCTGAGCTTTCACCTCATCTAGTCTACAACAACATCAACAATAAGCAAATGTAAGAGTACTAGCAGTAAATGAATTAAAGTGTAAATTGGTCACTATTAAACTCAATAATTATCCAAAGTAAGTCAGTAACCAATGTGGTTCAACACACTTAAATATTTTACAGTATTCAGGAATCCAAATTGAACCTATGCCTAATTAATGTTCCGTTGAATCAATATCTCAATTATTAGACATTCCCCTTACTTCAGAACTCAGATTAACAAGTATATAAGTCTAAAACCGTCTCTATCAATAAAAGCAATAAGTTTTAGGATTGGCCGATAGTTTCCACAGTGAACATGAAATGACATGAAATATGATGTCATAACTCGAGCAGTATGACAGATTTGATAAAAAAATTTACAACCACTCATTTCAGAATCACACGAGAAATATATAGCATATTTGCACCTTGCACTCTGAGCAACCCATCCAGAAAGTAAAGCAAGCCATGCCAAGCTTCGAATCTAACACCAAAAGATACTTGGTGAAACTACATAAAACAGAGGAATAAGTATTAGAGGAAACAGAAAAAACCTGAACATAAGTATTAGCAGCAGGTACTACATGTGCATTCTTTGGTCTAGTAAAAGCTGGAGAAAGTAGAAAAAAAGAGAAGAAAGAAAGGCATAAACAGAAAAATATCAGTCATGGAATTTGATATGCTAAATTTCCTCCATAAATGCATTATAGCTATACAAAATGCATTATTGGAGGAGCAGAAAATGGTTTGAATCATTTCATAATTAATACCGGTGAGTATTGCTGTACCAAACACCTTTGTGAACAAAAGCATCAAGATGCCATGAACTAATTCAATTTTTATACCTTTATCTCTTTAGAATGAAAGTTTTACAATATGAAGTGAACTCTATTCTTAGTGAATTTAGTACACCTCTCTTTATTTCATTTGAATTTGGCTACTTCTGAAAGTTCCAATTGAATTATAAATACTTAACTGATAGTATTTCTATTAAAATCAATCAAATTAGACTCATTTAGAAATAACCAAATATAATATGGAATAATGGTTTCACTTTTAAAACTAAATCCAATGGAAATCAAGCTAACCCCAGTTATAATTATTATTTACTAGTAACTTTTTAAACTTATACTATTAATACAAATCACAAAAGTTATATCTCTATACAGAATTTTGTTAAAATTGCTCATAATCTTACTATGACTGAATAAGAACAAGTCAAACAAACAATAACGTTAAAACTTAGAGCAACTGAAACAAAACTACAGGAAAATCAAAATTAAAATATTGTCAAAATTGGTCTTTTGTGAGTTGGGTTTTGGTGAACAAGCTCAGAATCTCACTATAATCTTTTACTAAAAGCCATCCATTTTGCTTCCATTTCCTCCAACTCCCAAACACAAAATTCTTGAATCAATGGAGATAAATATATATCATAAAATACTAAAATGCCATGAACCTAAACATACCAAAATAAAATCAAAATGCCAGAATCCAAAAAAACAAAAAAGCTGCAATAATTAAATTAAAATAGAAATGGGTAACTGTAAAAATGGATGACCAATGGCAGCAGCAATGTAAAAAAATATTGTCTTCCCTGCTTCCAATCATAGTAAAACATAAGAGAAAAGAGATTACCTACTGTGTTAGATGGCAGCAGCAGGGGTTGGTAGCGGCGGTGATGATGGCGGTGGTGGGTTGGTAACGGCGGCAGCAAGGGAGAGACGAGAGAGGAATAGTAGCGACGCACTACAAGAAAAAAGGCCTATGGCCACGCTTTTTTTTGCCACGCTTTGAAAGCGTGGCCAAAAGTGGTCAATGGCCACGCTTTTGTGAGGGTGGCGATTGAATAGAGATTTGGCCACGTTTTTTCTTGCCACGCTTCAAAAACGTGGCGAAAAGGGTCAACGGCCACGCTTTTGGAAGGGTGGCAATTGATTAGAGAAACGGCCACGTTTTTTTCTGCCACGCTTCAAAAGCGTGGCCATAGAGAGAAAGAGGGACGTTTTAAAAGCGTGGCGATAGGGTTTCATTACAGCCACGTTTTGTAAGCGTGGCCATATCCTGGTACTCTTTTGGCACGCTTTAAAAGCGTGGCCAAAAGGGTTTTTTCTGCCACGCTTCAAAAGCGTGGCCATAGAGAAAAGCAGGGACGTTTTAAAAGCGTGGCGAGAGGGTTTCATTACGGCCACGCTTACAAAATGTTGCCATATCCTGGTACTCTTTTGGCACGCTTTAAAAGCGTGGCCAAAAGGTTTTTAAAAAAAAAACCCTAGTGACCCGGCCCCCAACCCAGTCCCCAAGCCATTGACGCTCTTTCAACCCGGTCCCCAACTCTAATCCAGCTCTTTCACCCTGGCTACCTTGGCAGAGCTCCTCCCATTCCCTTCGCCCTTCGCCCTTTGCCTTCCAAACCACTCGTCACAATCTTCTTAATCTTCATCTTCGTATTCATACTCTTCTTCTCTTTCTCGTTCTTCTTCCGATCTTTCTTGATCTCTTTGTTCACCTTCGAATTCCACAAATTTTGAGCTCCACCAAACATGGGCGACGGCAAGGTCAATCTCCCCGACGATCTCTTCTCCTCCAAGCCCTCCGATTCCAAAGGTCTGATTCGATATCAAGAAGTGGAACGCTGTTGCTCTATGGGCTTGGGGTTCGTTTTCCTTAAACCCTAACTTGTTCCTTTTTTTTAGTACGATTATCTCGCACTTTGAAGTTATCAATATCAAGCACTTCTGTTATTGGTTGCAAATATTGTTGTGGATGACTGTGCCATCTGCAGGAACCACATCATGGATCTCTGTAAGTTGCTTCCCTCACTTCAACTACTTCGATTTATGATCTTTCACTTTTAAAATATTTTTGTTTGGTGGTTTTAGGTATCGAGTGCCAAGCTAATCAAGCTAGTGCAACTAGCGAGGAATGCACTGTGGCTTGGGGTAATATTTCCGTACCATACTCTGATCTTGTTCTTCCTGTTTTAAACATTAATTGCTGATTCAGTGTGAAATAATGTTTTCTCTGCTCATCTTAGGGTTTATGTTAGATCAGATTGAGTGAATCTTATCATACAAATAAGCAATACTGTTAAAGCAAGCTAGCGTTCAGTTAGTTTGGTTAGTTTTGTAAGTTTATACCTAAGTTGATACAGTGATGTGTTATGAATATTCCTCAAATCGAATTAACTGAAGTAGTTTTTGGAATTGAAATGCCAAGGAAAAAGAAACAGCTTTTGATTTTCGATACAGTGATGTGTCATGATTTTCGATACAGCTGAAACAACTTTAAAGGCAATAATTAAGTTCTTCTTGCTCTCTAATTACATGCATTTATATATGAATAATTATTTGCATTCTGTTTTTATTCAGAGTTTATGGAAGCTGTAGAAGCAAAATCATCTTCTTCATCTGGGTATGGTTCTATGGTAAGCCTCCATGGGTATTTAGAGGAAGGTAATTCATTAAGTCTGCAAAATTGTAACAATGAATCTTTCCTAAGTGTTGTTTATGTATGTTCAACTTTAATTTGTGGGAAATGAGAATTGTTTCTTTCATTAACTGTTCTGTTTCTTTGTTTATCAGTGCCTTGTATTAACTCCATCTTGTGAAGGCAGAGAAAGCTAGAAGATACATTCCAAGAGAATTCAAATTGGCTGAAGCTTTTGGGTAGGTCCAATATTGTAATTTTCTCTCTTCAGATTATAAATGCAGCAATTCTTTTATGGGTTTGAGTCTTTAGGCAATTTGTAAATATTGAATCCAAGAAATGTCGTCAGTTTAGAAGACTAACTGTTGCTGACGTGAACTCAGGGATATTTTGAATTTTGATAGGACTTGTAAATTATTTTAAACTTTGAAATTAAACAGATCAGAGGTTGAATTGATTATTACTTGATACAGAAACACTTTGGGTGGCTTCTTTCTAGCCAGCTATAAGGACAGTTCCTCCAGTGTCTTTGACGAGGTATGGTTCTGTTTTTATTCTTGCTCTTTTATCTTTTTATTTAAATGAAAATGTTAAAAAACCAATATTTTTAATAAAAAAAATTTGAAAATTTAGTTTAGAGTGACTCAAACTCGAGACAAATTCACTAAAGTTTGGACTTAAATTCACCTCTTCTAATATTGAAGTGGCTAAACCTTATAAAATTTTCAGGATTTTACATTATGATAGGTATACTTGAAGAAAATTCAAAATTGTTTGTCATAGATTTAAGATTTCCTAATGATTATTCTTTTTTAAAAGACAATGGAAGCTAGTTTGGAGGGCCAAAGCTATCTAGATGTTCCTGCAACACAAATGGTGCATGAGCAACTTTGGGTAGATAAATATGCACCAAAGTCATTTACTGAGCTTCTTAGTGATGAACAAACAAATCGTGAGGTACATCTCTAGTATGAAATTTAGCTCTGGAAAAAATTACTTACAAGAGCTATAGTTGGAAGATATAAACATTTTTTCTACTTTTTTCTTTAATTTTTTTAACAATTTGCTTTTGTACCCATTAATTGATTTGTTTATTGTCTGAGACAGGTACTCTTATGATTGAAACAATGGGATCTGTTGTTTTTGGATCTGAAATTTGAAGTACATCGAATGATGTTTTGTTTGCTTTGAAGCGACATTCTTCTGTTGCCCAAACTCAGCGACCTTTCAATTCAAAGTTTTCAAGGACAAATAGAGGAGCCAAATGGAGTAGTGGGAAGTATAAAAATTCAAGAAGTATGGATGAAAGTAGTAACTCACAGGGCATTGAAGATATACTGAATACAAGGACAACTAATGTTGGTCCACCAGAATAGAAGGTATTTAATATTTTTTTCGTGCTTGAGCTGCATTGTGTTTAAATAGTATGAAAGTACCCTTTTGCAATGCCAATGATGTGTTAGAATTGCTTGTTTCTTCAGTACATGGCATGCTTATTCATATCACCAACTCACTTTTGCATATTTGTTGTAATTTCACAATAACTTTAGTATATTTAAATAAGTTATACTAGCTTTAGAATCAATGAGATGTTTATTTGGAAAACACAAAGAAGAATAAAATTAAGCAAAATTTAACATGAAACTAGTAAAAGTACATAGCAGTAAAGGGTGAAGACTGAAGACTTTCTTAAGTTTCTTTTTGTGTTATGGGCTTATGGCCAAGTTGTTGATCAATTTGGTAACCTCCACCCCCTCTTTTTTTATTAATGGTATACTGCATAATAGTAAACCTTAGGACACTTTTGAATATATTCGACTATGTATATTGCTTGATAAAAGAAAAAAGGGGCTGCGGCATGTGATGATTTCTGGACTAAATTGTGACGAGTACACCTAATTGACTATGAAGTATTATTAGGCATTGGATATATATCTTGCATGTAGCTTTTGAGTTTTTTTTTTTATGTTCTGTGAAAAGGAAATGAAATCATTTTGTTGATGTTGGTGTCATTTTTTTCAGCTCCACCAAACATTGCTGGGAATCATTCTGAGAGAGGGATATTGAGCTCGGTTATGTACTTGTTGGGCACAAGGTTGTAAGAAAAGGATAAAAGACAGAAAGAGGGACCGTGACGTGATCTTGAGACCCCAGACTTGCTATTAATTTTGCATTCCTTTTGTAATTATACATGCGTTTTGCTTAGTTAGTGAATTTCGGCTGGATAGGAGGTTGAAGGATTTTTTGTTACTGAAAAAACCTGGAAAGTTTTGTATGAGGATTAATGTATAAAACAATTATACAAAAAATTGTCACCAATTACTGTTTGATTTGTCTTGTAATAAAAATGCATACTATATTTATAGGTTTGGTAATAAAAAAGGATTGAAAATAAAAAAAAGGATTTTTTTAAAAATTTGTCAAGGCTATCGCCACGCTTTTAAAGCGTGGTCGTCTCTCGCTATCGCCACGCTTTTAAAGCGTGGCCATATCTCTCGCTATCGCCACGCTTAAAAGCGTGGCCGTATCTCTCACATATGGCCATGCTTTTTAAACGGGGGCAATTTGCAAAAGCGTGGCCAAAAAATAAAGCGTGGCAATAGGCTGCAAAAAGCGTGGCGATAGAGCAATCGCCACCCTTGTATAGGTCACCCTTTCAAAAGCGTGGCGGTAGCTCAAAAAGCGTGGCGAAAAGCTATCGCCACGCTTTTTTCAGCTTTTCGCCACGCTTTAAAAGGGTGGCAATAGACGTGTTTTCTTGTAGTGACGACAGCAAGGGAGAGACGATATTGTGTTAGAACTTGAAGTCGTAGAAATTGACGACAGTGAGCAACGTCAAAACCGCGGAACTGCCCTACGGAGAGTTTTTTGACGATGGCGGCAATCACGATAGCAGTGGTGGCTTGGTGGGTTTGTAGCGGCGACAGAAGAGGAGAGACGAGAGGGGAATGTCGTTGGCCGTTGCTGTGCTAGAAATCGACGACAGTGAGCGATGGAGAGTAGTTCGACGACGACGGCGACTCTGACGGTGGCAGCGGTGGGTTTGTTGCGGCGGCAGAAAGGGAGAGACGAGAGAGAATATTGAAGCGGTGATTAGGGTTTTTGCATTTTCTTAATTTTCAAATTTTTGAGTTTGGTATATTGAAGTTACTGATGTGAATAAACCAGTTTTGATTTGGTTTAAAACTAAACTGAACCATAAAAACTGGTTTTTAATAAACTGGTTTTTATAAAAAACTATGGTTTCAGTTCAGTTTTTTATTTAAAAAAATTGGTTTATTTAAAATAGTTTCAGTTCAGTTCAGTTCAGTTCAGTCAAACCAGTTTTTTTGCACACCCCTACTACCAGTGATGGTTCAATGCTTGATTCTATATTCCCTGCTTTTATGAGCTATCTTCTTACAAGTTTACTTGTCTTTTATTGTATAATTTGAAATAGTGAAATCTGATTTATGTCTGTCTTGAAGAGCTTATTTACTTTTAACCAAGTAGGTATAAACATCTTAGCATGTAGTTGCATTCATATAGATAGGTTGCATTTCATAAGTTCTACCATTCCTCTTCACTCCTTTATAGCTTCTCTTGAACTTAGCATGAGGACATGCTAATATTTAAGTGTGGGGAGGCTGATAAACCACTATTTTATGATTTATCTTGTGCTCAATTGAGTGGTCTTTATCAATTCTTTACTCAATTATTCATACTAATTGCATGGTTTTACATTTTCCTTCCTACTCTTGTGTTATGATTGAAAACATGTTTCCTGGGCCTTTAAATTGCTAATTTTAATCCTCTCTTATTACCATTTGATGCCTTGATATGTGTGTTAAGTGATTTCAGAGTTTATATGGTAGGAATGGCTTAGGGGATGGAAAGGAAGCATGCAAAAGTTGAAGGAATACAAGAAGTTGAAGAAATTGCTAAGCTGTCCAGTTTGACCTCTTCGCACTCAAACTGTCATAACTTGAGTTGCAGAGGCCCAAAGGAGACGGTTCTAGTTGCGTTAGAAAGCTAACATTAGGGGCTTCGAAATAATATGTAATTCGCTATAGTGGCCATAGAGAAAAATGACGCGCACGCGTCGTTCTGCAGAAAAATCAGCGACTTGTACGGATCAGAATTCGCCCCTAGCGATTTCTGGGCTGTTTCTGACCCAGTTTTTGGCCCAGAAAACGCATATTATAGGCTATAAAGTGGGGGAATCCATTTATTCATCATCATTCACTCATAATTCACAATTTTAAGTTTTAGATGTAGTTTTTTAGAGAGAGAGGCTCTCTCCTCTCTCTTAGGTTTTAGAATTAGGATTTCTCTTAGTTTATGGTTATATTCTTCATTTCAGGTTCAATATTCCTTTACTTTAATTTCTCTTCTACTTTTATTTATTCTATTATTTTAGTTTGTTAATATTGGTTTATGAACTCCATTTAGGATTGATTTTCTTATTTAATGCACTTTGAGGTATTTCAGATTTATGATTGCTTTCTTCTAGTTATGATATGATATAAATAATTTAGATTTTTTCCCCTTTGCTTTGATTGAGTAATTGGTGACACTTGAGTTGTCAAATTCAGCTGTTGATTGAAAATTGAAATTTGCTAATTGGTTTGGATCCCTCTAAAGCTAGTCTTTCCATATGAGTTGACTAGGACTTGAGGAATCAAGTTGATTAGTCCACTTGACTTTCCTTTATTTAGTAAGGGTTAACTAAGTGGGAGTAATAAATAATTCTCATCACACCTGATAAGAACAACTGGGATGGAATTTCCAGTTCTCATACCTTGCCAATAGATTTTCTAATTATTAATTTATTTTTCTCGTCATTTAAATTACTTGTTCCTTATTTCAAAAAAACCCAAAACAAAATATACTTTTTCCATAACCAATAATAAATTATACTTCCCTGTAATTCCTTGAGAGACGACCCGATGTTTAAATACTTCGGTTATCAATTTTATTGGGTTTACTTTAGTGACAACCAAACTTTTGTACGAAAGGATTCTTTGTTGGTTTAGAAACTATACTTACAACGAGAATTTATTTGTGAATTTCTTTACTAGCAGAAATCCGTTCGTCACATGCCCAAAAGACTCTTTCTCCCTCCCCAACATCGACACCTTGGTAGACTTGGCGGCAGGGTATCGTTTCCTCAGCTTCATGGATGCGTAATCTGGCTATAACCAGATCTTGATGCACCGACCTGACGAGGAAAAAATGGCATTCATAAGGCTGGGAGGTACTTATTGCTACAAAGTAATGCCCTTTGGGCTAAAAAACGCGGGGGCCACCTACCAAAGACTAATGAGCAAAGTCTTCCACGACCTCGTCGGCAAGACAGTAGAAGTATACGTCGATGATATCCTGGTAAAAATAGCAGAGCCAAACAGACTACTAGACGACCTCCAAGCTGTCTTCAAAGCGTTAAGAAAATTCAAGATGAGGCTCAACACACTCAAATGTGCATTTGCCATGGAGGCAGAAAAATTCTTAGGATTCATGATAACACAAAGAGGGGTAGAAGCCAACCGAGAAAAATGCGAAGCCGTTCTCAAAATGACAAGCCCTGGGTGCGTCAAAGATGTACAACGACTCACTGGGAAACTCACGGCTCTGTCCCGGTTCTACGGTGCCACGGCAGAAAGGGCCATCCCATTTTTCAACCTAATGAAGAAAGGGATCGCCTTCGAATGGACTCCGGCGTGCGAAGAAGCATTCAGCCACTTCAAAAAGATACTCTCGGAGCCTCCCATACTCAGCAAGCCTAGAGAAGGGGAGCCCTTGTACTTATACTTAGCTGTAACCACGCAAGCAATGGCGGCAGTCCTGGTCCGAAAAGAGGACAAGACTCAACACCCAATATACTTCATCAGCAAAGTACTCCAAGGGGAAGAGTTGAGGTACACCAAGTTAGAAAAATTGGCCTACGCCCTACTGACCTCGTCCAGAAGGCTAAAGCAGTACTTCCAAGGGCATGTGATCATCCTGAGAACCGACCAGGCCATTCGGCAAGTCCTCCAGAAACTCGACCTCGTGGGAAAAATGATGGCATGGGCAATAGAACTGTCCCAATATGATTTGCAATACGAACCCAGGCAGGCAATCAAAGCCCAAGCCATGGTAGATTTCCTGGTAGAGGTCACAGAGGAGGCCCCCGACGTACCGAACACACGGTGGAAGCTCCACGTTGACGGAGCATCCAACCAAACGTTCGCAGGGGCCAGGATCATTCTCGAAAACTCGGCGGGAGTAGCCTACGAACAATCAATCAAGTTTGACTTCCCGGTCCTCAACAACCAGGCAGAATATGAGGCCCTGATAGGAGGACTGATATTAACCAAAGAAGTCGGAGCATCAAGAGTGGAAGTCAGCAGCGACTCCTAGGTCGTCACCTCTCAGATAAACGGCAGCTACCATGCTAGGGACGCACTACTACAAAAGTACCTGAAAAAGGTAAAGGAGCTATGCAAAAGCTTCAACGAAGTCATAATCCAGCACGTCCCTAAAGAAAGAAACGTCCGAGCCGACCTCCTTTCCAAGCTAGCAAGCACCAAACCCGGGACGGGAAACAGATCCTTGATCCAAGGGCTAGCAACCGAACCGGCAATCATCATGTGCACAGCCCAAACGCCAAACCCCTCATCTTGGATAGACCCTATCTTCCGATACCTAGAAAATGGAGAAATCCCCTTAGACGAGAAGGAAGCACAAGCCACCAAGAAGGAAGCCCCCAAAAATGTAATCATACAAGGGCAGCTGTACAAGCGAGGAATCCACCAACCCCTGCTCAAATGCCTACGTCCCGACCAGACGGACTATGTCCTAAGCGAAGTCCACGAGGAATGTTGTGGTCACCACATCGGGGGAAGGTCACTGGCAAGAAAGATCATCCGAGTAGGATATTACTGGCCCACAATGATGTCGGACGCCTAGGAGTTCGTCAAAAAATGCAAAAGATGCCAAAAAAATGCCAACTTCCACAAAGCCCCACCAGAAGAACTTAGCCTGATGATGGCCCCCCGACCTTTCGCCCAATGGGAGGTCGACCTCTTAGGTCCATTCCACCTGGGCCTGGGCAAGTGAAATACTTGATAGTAGCCATAGACTACTACACCAAATGGGTAGAAGTAGAATCACTGGCTAGCATATCTTCAGTAAATTGCCAAAAATTCATATGGAAGCAAGTGGTCACCAGGTTTGGAATCCCAGAAACCGTCATATCGGATAACGGGACGCAATTCACCGATAAGAAGTTCAAAGAATTCCTAGCAGGACTGGGAATCAAGCAAAGATTCTCCTCACTCGAACATTGATGATTAGACTTTTGTGTGGTTTAGAATTCACAATAAATTCTCGTTGCAAGTATAGTTTCTAAACCAATCAATAATCCTTTCATACAAAAATTTGTTTGTCACAAGTAACAAACCCCTAAAATCTATAAACCGAAGTATTGAACCTCGAGTCGTTCTCCCTTGGAATTGCAATGAAGTGTCTTGTTATTGGTTGTGAGGTATGTTTGGGGTTTTTGAGATTTTAGACAAGAAATGTAAATGCCAATGAAAGTAAACTAATAACTAACAAAGCTCTTGGCAAGATATGAGAACTAGAAGTCCTATCCTAGCTATCCTCTTCAATTGTGACCACAAATTGTCCATTGCTATCACTTAGTTAACCTCTATAGTGGAGGAAGGTCAAGTGGATTAATCAACTTGATTCCACAAGTCCTAGCCAACTCCCAAGGGAAAGACTAGCGTTAGTGGTATCTAAATTAATTAGCAACTTCTAATTATCGATCAACAAGGGAATTAGATAACTCAAGCGTCACTAATTACTCCACCTAGGCTAAAAGGGATAAAATTCTATATTAAAACCCAACCAAGCATTTCATCAAACACTTGGGAGGCACAAAAGAAAAGCATAGTAAATTGATAACAAGAATAGGATCTAACAATAATTGAATGTAAGAAATCAACAACAACAATCAAAGAAGGTAAGATCTACATGAATTACCTCAAATTGCATTAAAGGAAAATAAAAGGAACAAAAGTAGATCTACAAACAATAGAGAATGATGAATGTAACAACAAGGAATTAAGAAGAATGAGTAGAAGAGAGCATGAATTAAAATCTAGATCTAAGAACTAAACCTAATCCTAATCCTAATTCTAGAGAGAAGTGAGAGCTTCTCTCTCTAAAACTAAAACTAAACTAGCCTAATGTGTGTGTGTGTTGGATGATCCTCTTCCCCCCTCAATCCTTGGTCCTTTTGAGTGTTTTGGCGCCAAAGTTGGCTTGGATTGGCCCCATAGGCCTTGAGAATTTGCTAGCCACGTTTTCATTAAAAAATCATATATCAGCACCGACGCATACGTTCACAGCACGCGTACGCGTCCATGGGTGAGTTCGCAAGGTGCGCGTAAGCGCCTGGTGCGCGCGCACGTCCATGGGCGAGTTCAACTCTTTGGCTTTTCATGATCTTCTCCACTTGCATGCTTCCTTCCTTGCTCCCTTGATCCATTCCTAGCCTTTTCAACCTGAGACTACTAACAAACACATCAAGGCATCTTATGGAATCAAGGAGAAGTTAAAGTTATCTAATCAAAGACCAAAAAACATGCTTTTTACACTTAGGCACAAATAAGGGAGAGATCACAAAAATCATGCTAATTCATTGGCTAAATGTGAGAAAAGGTTAGCAAAATACTCCAAATCCAACACAAGATAAACCCTAAGAATGGGGTTTATCAAACATCCCCAAACCAACGGCCAAGTAGAGGCAGCCAACAAAGTCATTTTAAAAGGACTGAAGAAGCGACTTGAAGGAAAGAAGGGCTCGTGGGCAAACGAGCTAGCCTCAGTCCTACGGTCCTACAGAACCTCCCCACAATCTTCTACTGGTGAAATCCCCTTCCGGCTCACATACGGGGTCGACACAGTCATCCAAGTCGAAGTCGGGGAGCCGAGTCTGAGGCTACTCCTCGGAGGGGGAAGCGAGGCAGTCATAAAAGATCTGGTCGACGAAACAAGACAAATGGCACATCTAACAGAAACAGCAATCAAGCAAAGGATAGCCCTAAGGTACAATGGCAAAGTGCTCAAAAGAAACCTGGGGGAAGGTGACTTGGTCTTGCGACGCAACGACATAGGGCTGCCGACACCAGGAGAAGGCAAGCTGGCCACAAACTGGGAAGGTCCCTACAGGGTAAGAAAGGTCCTCGGCAAAGGAGGCTACAAGTTGGAGAAATTGGATGGAAGCGAGATACCAAGAACATGGAACATGGCAAACTTAAAGAGATTCTACTCATAAAAAGAAGCCACACGACCTGACGAGCCGGCGTCCTCGCTCCCCCCCACTACAATTCCCTTTGCATCCCCTTTTACTATCTTTCATCCCCTTTTACTACCTTTCGCTTTTGTATTATATCACTTTTTTATTCAAAAGTACTATAATGTGTATATAATGTCTTTTTGCAAGATTCACATCAAAGCGACAAAACGGCGAAAAGCAAAACGGTCGACCTCACGGAAACCCGAGACTGATCACCCCGGGAACCAAAGGGACCCAAAGCAAAAAATGGCCCCAAGACAAGCAATAAAAACGGTAAACCAAAAGGCCACGACGGCCCGAATAAGCAAAAAACAAGTAATAAAAGTAAGGCCACGACGGCCCGAGAAAGCAAACAATAAACAGAATGACCTAATATAAATAAGAAATGCCAAAATGTTTGTTACAACTTAAAGGCGCCTTAGACAGGCCTAGAAACAAAAAACAAATTACAAAAGCAGCAGCAGCAGCAGTCTCGCCACGAGAGGCATTCAGATCCTTCATCAAGGCGAGGTCCCGATCCAACAGCCTGTTGATCTCTTTGGCGTCCTCCTCAGCCTTCTTCTCCTGCTCATACAATTTAGTCTTCAGAGACTCCTCCCGAGATCTTGAGTCCGTTAGATCTTTTTGGGAATCCCGAAGCTTCACCTCCATAGCGTGATAATCACCCAAGACAGGCTCGACCTTCTTCGCAATAGCTGCAGCTCGAAGAAGACTGCGGTAAATCCACCTTGCCTGCCCAGAAAGGTCGGCCTCATGGAAAAACTCTTCGGTGCCTGGGAGCAACTGGGATTCGATGAAGCCCCCAGCATCGAAATTCTTCTCCATAATCGAGAGCGCCTTCCCAGAATCCCGTTTTCTCTTCTTAGGGTTGCTAACGACATTTAGGTCATCGTCACCAAACCCCAGGTCCTCCTCTTCAAAAGGAGCTTCCGCTTCCATACTCGGATTCCAGAGGTGTTCTCAGGGGGACCTCGACCTTCTCCGACTGACCTTGGTCGGCCCCGTCAACCTGACCGCTGCCCTCCTGGGCATCCCCTTGCTCCTGACTTGCCGAAGGAGTCGCCGAGGAGTCCTCACCACCCTCACCATCCCTTAAATGAGGTTCATCAAATCAGCCAAAGTCTTCCTCCCACCAGCCATGGAAACTGTAAGCAAAGGAAAAGAGAAAGCAAAGACATGAGTGAGAGAAGGAATAAAACGCTAAAAAAGCAAGTAGTAAAGAACTCACCAACATACGACCGACCAGCCTCTCGGCCCCCCATAACCATACGGGGATTAAGATTTTTCTCGCCAAAAATAGCCAACAAAATGTCGGCGATGTTACGATCTTCCGGACTCAACCAATCGTAGGATATTTTTTATCAAATAATCAGACCCTGCCCCAAAGCTCTAATAAGTCGGGATCCGCCTTTCCCCCTCGGCAGTAAGCCAGAAAGGTTGATGATCCTCAATTGGCCTAACCTTGAAGAAGGTAGACTTGAAACCATGAAAGGAATCCTTAAAAAGGCCAAAAATCCTTCGACCTTATTGGGCCCTAAAGGACATATATCCCTTCTTCGCCTTCCCCTAACGAGAGAGGTTCGTAAGAAGAAAGAGGTAGAGGAAAACATTTACAGAAGTCGGAAGCTCTAGGTATTCACAAACCATCTCGAAGCACCGGATGGAAGCCCAGCTGTTCGGGTGCAGTTGCGACGGAGCAACATCGCAACGATTCAGCAAGCCCATGACAAAGGGAGAAAAGGGAAAACGAACCCCCAAGGTCGTGAACATGGGTTCATAAACCCATAACCAATTGACAACCCGAGGACCTGCCAAGTTCTTCTGGCAAACACGCTCCCAAGCAGCAGGAACGTAGACTTGGTAAAGCGCTTCCTCGGGACCACCCCCACATAAGAGCCTAGCCTGGCGCAAATCCTGGAGCCTCTCCTTTGTGACCTTGGAAGGGATGTCCCTCACGTCAGAAGAGACCCAGACGTAATGATCGACGAAATTGGCTAGCGGCCGCTGAGCCTGGTCAGGGAGAACGAGGCGATCAGCCATACCTACAGCGGGGGCACCACTTAGTCAGAATGGGAGGTCGGAAACCCGTAAAGCAATAAAACAAGTTGCAACCAAAACCACCTCCTAAGATTCCCCTATCCTAACCTAGAACCTAAGATTAACCCAGAAAAACCCAGTGGCACCCCCTCTAAAGGAAGAAGCAAAAGAAACCCAGGCATGCACAAAAACGCATAAAGGTACCAAGGAAACCAAGGAAAAGAAAAGATAAGAGAACTATAGCAACATACCAGGGAATGCAGAATCTGGGAGAGTTGAAGGAGAAATCCAAAGAACAAAGCAGCAGCAAGAGCCGGGATGGAAAACAGAAGCAGCGGCAGTTCGAGAAAGTAGAAAAGGAAGGAAAGGAAAGTGGAGAGATAAGGAGTTATGAAAATATAAAGGGACAAAAAATGTAACCGTCAGAAGGAGCGCCAAAAGGCAGGGGCACACCTGTCATTTCACACAAATTTCAAATCATGAAATGATGGGGCATTTAATGCCTCGCGCAGAAGCCAAGGAAGCTATGCTAAAAACGAGACAACCACGCGTGTGAGACACGAAATGCCATTAGCGAACTCCCAGGAAGAAAGACACATCCCCCGGCGAGTAAGACAAACGCGCCTAGCCATGAGCTCTAAACCTCGAGGCCGGCGCGTTGGGGCACTGTTACGGACCACTACAAAGTCCAGTCCAACTAGTCGCCGGGTCGGGTCACCACCTCTAACCCAGGCCCAAACTACCCCTTACAAAGGAAACCAACGGGCCGGTCCCAGCACCCGACCCGGACGACACCCGGTTTCCCCACCTATGCAACCCAGCACGCCCCGCCTAGCGAATCGGTCAGGTTAGCTTCCTCGGGGCAACACCCGAAGCCCCGACCCAAGGCCTAGGACGACCAGCTCTTCCCACGTGGACAGGGACGGCTCGCAGTGTCCTGGCCAGTGGGCTAGGTCATCTTTGGGCCTGCCCATCACAGTATATAAGGGGAGAGGTCAGCACTCCCCCCGAGGTACACATCATCTTGCCTAATTTGGCTACCCTATCGTACGGATACTGACTTGAGCGTCGGAGTGTCCTTGCAGGTGGCTACCCCCTTTACCGTCCGACTACCGGCTTCGCCAGTCTCTCACCTGAACCCGAAGATTCGTTCTAGGTTGCCCCAGGGTCACCCCCTTTTATCTTTCCACCCCAACCCGGTCCGCCGAATAACCGACATCATCAGGTACCGAACAAGTGTATTAGTCTTTTCAACTTAATCGAGTAGTGTATTACTTCGTACTGCGTCGTTTCTGAAGATGGTATGGGGAGAGGGGTGAGAAACAAAAGTTTCTCAATAGTTTATCTATATGATATCATCGTATCCATTCCCAGCCACTCCGAGCTTTAAAATAAAAATAGTAAATGATGCAATATTGTCCAATTATTATTTTCAAAAAGTCTTTGTTAGTCGGAGTGGTGTGACTTTAAGACGCTTCTCATTTACTGATGTTATGACACATATGACTCATGATTAAAATGCCTATAATGTTAAATCATACAGAATGTACACATGAATCTTGATTTAATTTCACTTAACATTCTCCTTACTTCTCTTTACATGAAAAGAAAACGATATTTTGTTGACATAAACTCTTATGCAATGCATGAAATTGACTTTAACTTTTTCTTAAGCATTCTTTAACATTACTTTGACTTTGGAGGATATTGAGCTCAAACTGGATATAAAATATTCTGGTTCGGCGTAACCTCTTTGCCTACGTCTAGTCCTCCCCGCCAAGGTGTTGGAGATTTTCACTATATCACTAAGCTTCTAGAATGTTTGACAAACCGTTATAACAACGAGCACTTGATATATACCTCACGATATATGGTCACCACTCGTATATTAGGCCACTCCACTTAGATCTAAGATTCCATCTTGCTTTTGATCTTGATCTTCATGTTTCTTTAATAGTTTTCTGTTATTTGCACACATCTTCAATATCCATCTTCTTCTAAGTTTGTCATTCATTAGAACTACATTGGTTAACTCTTATATATAGTTACACATAAGATAGTTATTATAATGCTTAATGTGTATGAAATAAAGAGACATTATATCATGATATGCAATGCTGGCATCTATATTAAAAACATTTGAGATATGACACATAAAAAGTAGTATAAAATCTTACATCCAGTGAAATTTGTAGAAATCTTATATATATTCCAATGTAAATAGATACGATTCGTTAGCGAAGAGAGACTTGTTCCATGGCTAGACTTTGTGTGTATTTTGATATAGGTATGAATTTTTGGCTAAGGGATAGATTTCATTCTTTCGATGAACTCAATATTTTGTGAAAGATATGAATCCTATGCAAATCTTTAAGTCCGTGTTGGCTTTATTATAGAAAGAAAATCTCTGTATTCTTGATCTCCGTAGTTTACATAGTTTAGAGATGATACCTTTTCGAACAATATATGAGTGTAATTTATTAATAGTTTAGCGAATGATTTAAAATGAGAGTAAGGAAGTGAGAAAAGATAATAGTTTTTCTTATAATGAAGTGGAGAAAGTATATGAATGATAATTTATAAACATAATAGAAGATAGAAAAAATAAGTTATCTAAAATTTTGTATAGAAAAAGAGAATATAATGAAATAGGAAGGATTCAAATGATTTTTAGGTTTGTGCAGATTGTGTAATTTTTTACATGTAAATTATATATAAATTTCAGTTTAGCCTCCCTTAGAATTTTATTTTAGTTTTATTGGCCCCTAATTTTAATTTTAATTTTTTACATGTAAATTATATGTAAATTTCAGTTTAGCCTCCCTTAGAATTTTATTTTAGTTTTATTGGCCCCCTAATTTTAATTTTTTTATATGTAAATTATATGTAAATTTCAGTTTAGCTCTCCTTATAATTTTATTTTAGTTTTATTTTTTTGTGTAAATATTTTTTGCCCTCCTCTAATATTTCATCTAACTTCGCCCTGGCCTAACTTAAAATGAACTTTGAACGAAGTCAATTGAACAACTGTAACTTTTTTTCCAAAGATAGGGAGACTCGAACCCGCAACCATTAAGTGAATATAAAAAAACTATGTCATTTGAAGTATAATTCATTAATAAATAACTATAACCTAAACAAAAATGCTACTTGTACACCAAAATCAGCCACTAAAATTAACCACTAATATATTTTTGTATAAATACATGTGTCATTTAATTTATTTTCAATGTGTATTTATATTTTAACATGTATTTTATATTGGTGGTTGACTTTGGTGGCTGATTTTGGTGTATACGTAGTATAACTCTAACTTAAAATATTAATAAAATATTATTAATATATCAGATTAGTTTATTAGAACACAATTTTTTAGGGTTAAGTATGATTTTGGTCCCCAACGTAGAGGCCAAAAATTTATTTCATCCCTCGCCTTTTTTTCGCAACAAAAAGGTCCCTTAGGTTCCAGTTTGTTTTAAAATCGTCCCTCAGACGATTTTACCCCTGTGGTCGTTAGGTTTATTTACGACCGTTTTAACGGATATGGAAACGTTAATTAATATAAATAAATAATAATAGAAGGATTAAATCAAGAAATTGAATGAATGTGAAGTGCAGGGGAGGGAGGAATAACGACGGGAGCTGCTGCTGAAGGTCGACGGCTAGGGTTCAGAAGACAGTGGCGTCCATGGCTTCCCAGAGCTCAAGAGCCTCACGTTTTTGTTCAGATGCAAAGGAGTTGCTCTGTGGCCATGGTGAGAGGCCGATTTTGCGAACATCATCGACGAAGGATAACCCTGGACGAAGATTTTGGGGTTGTGTATACTATGAGGTAAAGTGTTCTTCCTATTTTGCTAATGTGGGTCTGAGAATTTGGGATTTTTTCATATGTTTCTGTGGCTCCTATTAGGTTCAGGATGGGTGTGATTTCTTCATATGGGCAGATCCGGAACCTGGAGGTGTTCAGCAAGAGGTTGAATTTGCAAGAAATAGGAGGAAGATAACGAAATTAAAGGCAAGATTGAAGGAGTTGGAGACGAAGCTTTGGGTTGTGGCTGCTCTATGTTTTGCTGGGTGGGTGGGCTTTTTGTTCTTATTCCTGCAGAATCATTACAACTTGAAGCACCCGAATGGAATGCATTTAGGTTATAGATGATTTGGTAGGGAATGTTATGAGGTTTCCTGTGTTGTGTGGGTAGAGTTTGAGGGTATTCTGTGATGTTACAGTGGTATAGGTTTGTAGCATCTTTGAAACTGTTTGAATTAATGAAGAAAAGTGTTGTTTAATGTTGCCCAAATTGTCACCTTCTTTAATGGTGGAGTTATGTTATTTTGTAATGTAAAAGTAGTTTATGAGAAAAGTAGAAAAGCATTCAATAGAAGATCTGAAATTTCAGTAATTAGTAATGGAATATTTCATTTGATGACTAGTTAAAACATACACAAATATTTTGTGTTTGCCTCCACATGCCTAGTACCAAAAAACAGAGAAGCAACACTTCAAGTGTCCTCAGGCACTTAATACCAAAATACAGTACTCAAACCAATGTAACTAAGGTAATGTTCTTAATGTAAATAGCCAATACCAAAATACAGTACTCAAACCAATGTAACTAAGGTAATGTTCTTAATGTAAATAGCCAATACCAAAATTAAAAACACTGCTTGCAAAACATTAACACAAGAGTCACAAAAGATTTCACACTCAGATGCTAAAGATTTCCCCACTGAGATGGGGGTAACTTGGCCATCATTCCATCAACCTCAGCTTCTGCAGGGGTAGATGAGGTGCACTGCATTGAATGACAAAAAAGGGCCTCTTCCTCACAGATGGCTGGCTAGGAGGCTGTTTGTTGCTGGTGGAGGTTGCAGAAGATGCAGCCTTGTTCTTGGTCTGGGCCAGGATGTTGGGCTGAGTGGATGCTTTCTTGGCTTGGTGGAAGCTTTCTTGGGCTGAGGTGCTTCTGTGGTGGGCCGGGCTTCATGTTTCTTGGGCCTTGTGGGGGTTTTTCTGGTATGGGATGCTGGCAGATTGGTTGGTGATGGTGTAGTATTCCTCTTTCTCTCTCCCCAAGCTGTCTGACCAGGTGCCAGCTTAGGTGCGTTCTTCTTAGCTCTTTTGGTTGAACTTTGGGCCTACAATAGTTATGAAAATCATATAGAAAGTTACACACATATCATATAGCAGTAAAATTATATAGTTGGCAATCATAATGGTAGTTGAACCCTAGAATAGCATATCACAGACCCTCTTACCCTCTTCTTAGGCTGGCTGCAGCCGCTCTTCTTGTGTCCAACTCCACCACAGTTGGAGCATCTCTGGACTTCTCCCCTCCGTGACAGATGAGTCTGGCTTCTATTGTCTTCATCTGCAGCCCCTCTTTTCCTCTTCTTCGCCGGTCTGTGGCTTGGCCTCCTGTATGGAGGTGGGATGACATCATCATATTGAGTCCTCTCCCATAGCTCCGGGCCGTTTACAGGGTGTATCACCTCCTGGTAGCACTTGATGTAGGCCTCCTTCTTGTAGCAGTCAGCCACATATGACTCCAAATTAAGGCCCTTGAAGGTGATGCAGCTGATGGCATGAGGACAAGGAATCCCATTCATTTGCCAAGTCCTGCAAGAACATTCACCAGCAGCCAGATCCACAACATACTTATCTAGACCACACATAACCTCGTAGTTGCTAGCAGATGACCAGTAAGGCCTCCAGTCCCTAGCTAAGCTTGCCCGTTTCTCTAATTTCTTGGTAATCATTGGCATAATGTTTCCTGGATAATTAAGAACCCTTTCCCTATTTGCAGCCCATCTAGTCATCATATAAACCCTAATATCCTCTAACATGCTCACAATTGGTTTCTCTCTTGCTTCTACTAACACAGCATTGAAACTCTCACTCATGTTATTAACAAGACTGTCACATTTAGATAGGAAGGTAAACCTAGATCTTGACCAGAACCTTGGTGGAATGCCATTGAGATGTCTAAATGCTCCCTCATTCAGAACTCGCAAATTTTTCATCTTCTTCTCCCAGCTCTGTCAATGACTTGCTTTAGCACACTTCCACATCTTGTTCTTTAGCTCTAAACCAGGAAACTTCTTCTTGAAGTTGCTGTAGAGATGCCTGACACAGAACCTGTTATCCACCCCTGGAATGACCTCTTCAAACGCCGGCAATAAGCCCTATTTACAGAAGGTAAGATTTCAAACTATTAGTTCATATATAAATGTATACAAGGACAAGTTGCATTGCTGATATATGGTGAGTTACCTTTTGCTGATCAGACATAAACGTGCACTTTGCAAGGTTGTGTGGGCCTAAGTCATCAGACAGGTGACGCAGAAACCAGACCCAAGAGTCCTTAGTCTCTGCCTCCACAACCGCATACGCAATTGAAAGAATCTAGTCATTTGGGTCTCTTTCGATTGCAGTCAACAGTTGTCCACCTTGGGGGGTTTTCAAGAAGCAACCGTCTAGCCCAATGAACCTTCTGCAGTGTTGAAAATTTTTCTTGCAAGCATCAAAGCATACATACATTCTTTGGAAAACACAATAGTTCATCAGTTCTGCGTTCTGTCTCTCTTGAGCAAAATCTGGTGATCTAATAACCTTCAGAATCACTGTAGAACCTGGGTTTGTTCTTAGGAGTTCATGGCAGTAGTCGTTTATTCGCTTGTACTGCTCCCTAAAGGTGCCCTGTATCTGACTCAAAGCCTCCTGTTTTGTCTTAGCTGCCATTGCCTTGGTAACGGTCAGGTTCCATTTTTTGTGAGCCTTTGCAACTAGCTCCTTCACCTTGATCTTTGGGTTGGATTCAACTTTCTTCTTAAATTGGCTACCCAACCATTTGCTGTGCATAATCCCAACCCGGTGTGTCTGCATGCAGGTATGTTGGAGATTCATGCTTCTTAGTTGCCAAGTGGACTCCTCACCGACCCTGTGTGCATATAACCAAAATGGGCAGCCTTTCTGACAAACAGCTCGGACCCTCACCAAGTCACACTTCTTGAACTTAATGTTCCTAGCTGTGTTGACTGCATAGGCCGCCACTGTGTCCTTAAACTCCTGCCGAGATTCATACAATGTGCCCACCTTCCATTGGTACTTTCCCATCTCCTTTTGTGTCTTATGCACTGGAAACCTCTGCCCCCCTCCTCAGCATGATCCTCCCCATCATCAGCATCTATCCCTATTACATGGTCCTACTCCAATTCATCACTGTCAACTACATCCTCATCATCCAAATCACTTGTAACAACCTTTTTGCCCTTCTCCACATTACAGTCCTTCGGCACAGCATTATCTTCACCGAATCCACTTTCATAGTCGTACATCTCATCACTATCAGTGAAGTGGATGTCTTCCACACTGTTTTCCTCTTCATAAGATGGCAAGTATGTTGGGTCATCACTGTCTTCGCCACTGCTAACATCATCACTAACCGCCTCATGTCCCTCTTGGCCTAATTCCACTCCACCATCCTTATTCTGGCATTCTTGTTGACCAGCAACCCTAGCTCCATCACTGTTATCTACATTGCCTTCGAATACCACTAAATCCATACCACCACCTAAGGGTTTCTCATTCTGGCCACCTACCGTTTCTCCCCCTACATCCAGAAAACCCACCTCCGGAAATCCCTCGGCATCCTCAACCTCATGCACCACAAATAGATCAACAAAGCCTCTCCTCTCTGCTATGGAACACATTTCAATTGCCTCTGTGTCACCTCCCAACAGCTTCAAGTGACGCTCATAATCATCCTCAGTTGGGTCTTTGTACCATAACGCGGAAATGTTGGATTTCAGGTATCCAAGCCGTCTCAGTTCCTCGTATGCCTCAAACACACTCCACACTCCAAATAACCCACCATGGTGCACCCGCATGTTGAAGAGCGCCATCTCCTTCCCGAAAAACCCTATTAATCATCACATGGAGTTAGTCAACCAACTATGAACAACAACAACTACAATCAGTTCAAACCCTACCCTTCCACACACCTTCGCACAATCCACATTACGAAACGATAAATTACATTCACATAATGCTTACCTTGCTAAGGGATTTTTGTTGGAACGAAGCTAAGTTAACAACCCAGGAAGTTTTCCGGCAACCTCTCTCAAGCTACCAACGCCGGACGTCGCAGGAAGGCCTTCCAAGGGTTTCGCACAATCGTTTCACACAAACGTTTCACTCAGGAGTCCTGTTCTCAGACAAAGCGTTGCTTGGGAAAGGAAAATTGATCTCGTGGGAAGTAATACCAACCATCAAGGGCATTTTCGTATTAAAAATTTATTTTTGGGGACAAAGGACGATTTTAAAACAAACCGGAACCTAAGGGACCTTTTTGTTGCGAAAAAAAGGCGAGGGACGAAATAAATTTTTTGCCCTACGTTAGGGACCAAAATCATACTTAACCCCAATTTTTTACTATAAACTTATAACAGATTTATTTGTCTAATTGAGGTCAAAGGCAATAAACAACGAACAAATCGTGATCTAATATGCAAGATTTGCATTATTTATCTGCATCTAATTCAAAATTTGTGGGGTTTAATCGGTTTAGTTTGGTTTAATTTTGGATCGAAAACCAACCGAACCGATCTGTTTGATTATGAAGTAATGGCAACCGTTCGATTTGTTGTTTGCTGGACAATCGAACCGAACCGAACCAACCGCAGTTTGGTTCGGTCAGTTTTTTCGGTTTTTTAAAACTTAATAATCAGAATTTAAATCACCACAAAATGAAGTTTAAAACCCTTAATAAACTAAAATAAGAAGAGTATATCACATTCAAATTCAATACAATTTCAACTTGTCTCAATAATTAAACATAAAAACAAAGACAATTAAAAATATCTAGCAAACAACAAAAACAAACACACTTTAAAACATACTAAAGACCGAAACAGTCGCTTTAAAACTTAATAAAAACCAAAACAGCCACCATACTTAATCTGAATCCACACCAGATTCATCATCATCTTCTTCAATTGGTATAATTTTTATAAAAACAAAATAAAAAAAATTAATATAAATTATAAACATACACATAAACATAATATATATTATAAATTAAGTTTTCAGCAACAAATTTATATTGTTAAAAATCGAACCGAACCAATCGAATTAATTAAAAAAAAAAAAAACAAATTTTCAATTTTCGTTCGATTATTATAAATTTCGGTTCGGTACCTTACTCCCCTAAGTTATGAATTCACCCGCAGATCTAAATAAAAATTATAAATAAATAAACACATATTATTCAAACCCTAATTTACTCAAACCCTGTTTCCCCTTCCCCTTCATTTTCGGCTGCGCTGCGCCTTCCCCACCCCCCTCCCTCTCCTCAGTCCTTTCCGTCCACCGTTGTCTGCACCGCTACGCCGGAGGCCGGACGGATCCCTCGCCTAACTACTCCTCCTGGTACATCGCCACCACCATCGTTCATGTCCACTCCTCACTTCCTCGGTTAAGCTGAAGGCTGAAGGTTCCTCACTACTGCTCGTGGTTTATCGCCGCTCGCCGCCTCGTTCTTCCCCACGCCGGAGAACTCGACTCTTCACGCTGTTCCTCGCCTTTGGTCTGCGTTCCTCGCCTCTGTTCTGCGGCTCTTTCTTCTGCACCGCCGATCTACTTCTGCTTCACTTCGGCAAGGGGTTCCGATCGCCGTTCCGGTTGCCTGAGCTGCCTCTCATCTTCTTTGGTTCTGCCTGAGCTTCCCATTACAAGGTAATTTTTTTAAACAAATTTAAATATCAATAATTTTGGTATGAATTCTGCCATTTTGGTTCTGGTCTGGACTTTTTGAATTTTTTAGTTTAAATTCTGGTGTGGTTTAATTATTTTTTCTAAACTACTGATATCAATAGACAATAGGTTGATTGGTTCTGGACTTGTTAATTTTTTTTTTCCTAAATTTAGATATCATCAATTTTGTATGATTCTTCTCTGGTGTGGTTTAATTCTTTTATAAACTACTGAATAAACAATAGGTTCTGTAATTTTTTTTTAATATTTAGATATCAATAGGTTCTGGTTCTGATATGAATTCTGGTTATTTCTGGGTCTTGGTGTAGTTTTTTTTATTTTAAATTTAGATATGAATATATTTAGTTACTTGCAAAATTTTCTGGAATGGCTGATATGCAAGTGGGCATTTTTATTATGTTATGTTTAATTGTTCTTTTTTATTTGGTTTAGTTTCCAATTTGTGGTGCACTTTTGGAATGTTGCAATATCAAAATGCATTCCTCACGTAGGATAGAATATATATGATACATATAGGTATTTTAAGAACAAATATTATTAACAATAACGGAACAGTATTACAATATTACATAGAGATTAGAGAGATACATCCCTCTAAACGAAACATGTGCCTTGCACCAAGTAGATTACACAGGTAAATCTCAAGGCACATGTTTCGTATAGATGGATGCATCTCTCTAATCTCAATGTAATATTGTAATACTGTTATTTTTAATAATATTTGTTCTTTTATTAAGAAAACTATGTGTGTTTTATATGTATTCTATCCTACGTGAAGTATGCATTGTGACCTTGTTATGTTTACATATTCAATTTAGCATTGATTAGCTCAACTTTACATGTCTTAGATACATTTCTAGCATGCGAGTTGTCTATTTTGTAGGATAAGTGAAATATTTATTTTATGAGAAAAGAACACAACAAAACTGTAGATGTGATGAGGTGACTAAATCAATGTGGTTTTCAATTGTGTTGCTAGGTTTCAACAATGGTTAGAAAAAAGTCAGAGGATGCAGGCCCATCTGCAAAGACGAAGGCAAATAGCAAAGATGCCCCTAAGAAGGAAAAAATTTCCATCTCTGCCATGCTGGCCAGCATGGACGAAAAGCCTGATAAACCCAAAAAGCCCTCTTCCACTAAGCCCAAAGCAAAAGCTGCTCCAAAACCCTCTGCATATACTGATGGTATTGATCTTCCTCCATCCGACGAAGATGAAGATGAAGCTCTCTTGGAGGAGGAGGAAGAGAATGCTTCCAAACGGCACCAGAGGAGTGAATTGAAGGCACTTGAAGTATCAACCACAGACAAAGAGTTGAAGAAGCGTGAGAAGAAGGATATTTTAGCAGCTCACGCTGTTGAGCAGGCAAAGAAGGAAGCTCTTAAGGATGATCATGATGCTTTCACTGTGGTTATTGGAAGTCGGACTTCAGTGCTTGATGGAGACGATGATGCTGATGCTAATGTCAAAGATATAACAATAGAGAATTTTTCGGTGTCTGCTCGGGGTAAAGAACTTCTGAAGAATGCATCAGTGAAGATATCTCATGGGAAGAGGTATGGTTTGGTTGGACCCAATGGAAAGGGGAAGTCCACACTGTTGAAGCTTCTTGCTTGGAGGAAGATACCAGTACCTAAGAATATTGATGTCCTTCTAGTTGAGCAGGAGGTAGTTGGTGATGACAAAACAGCTCTTGAAGCTGTTGTTTCAGCTAATGAAGAACTGGTTAAAGTTCGACAAGAAGTTGCTTCTCTGCAAAATGCAACTTCTGCGGAAGGAAGTGTTGAGAAAGATAATAGTGATGAGGAAGATGATGCAGGGGAGAAGCTAGCAGAGCTGTACGAGAAACTACAACTGATGGGTTCTGATGCTGCTGAAGCTCAAGCATCAAAGATTTTAGCGGGTTTGGGTTTTACGAAGGATATGCAGGGCCGACCAACAAAATCTTTCAGTGGTGGATGGAGAATGCGAATTTCTTTGGCTCGAGCACTTTTTGTGCAGCCTACTTTATTATTGCTTGATGAACCCACAAATCACCTTGACCTGAGAGCTGTTCTCTGGTTGGAAGAGTACCTGTGCCGTTGGAAGAAGACTTTGGTTGTTGTCTCACACGATAGGGATTTCCTCAATACAGTTTGCACCGAGATTATTCATCTTCATGACTTGAAACTCCATTTCTATCGTGGAAACTTTGATGACTTTGAGAGTGGGTATGAACAGCGTCGTAAAGAGATGAACAAGAAGTATGAGATTTATGACAAGCAACTGAAAGCTGCAAAAAGGAGTGGTAACCGAGCTCAGCAAGAAAAGGTGAAGGACCGAGCAAAGTTTGTGGCAGCTAAAGAAGCATCTAAAGCCAAGGGCAAGGGCAAGGGCAAGGTTGATGAAGATGAGGCCCCACCAGAGGTTCCACAGAAGTGGAGGGACTACAGTGTTGAGTTTCACTTTCCTGAACCTACCGAGCTCACACCTCCACTTCTTCAGCTTATTGAAGTGAGCTTCAGTTATCCGAATCGTGAGGATTTCAGACTGTCAAATGTTGATGTTGGCATTGATATGGGAACTCGTGTTGCCATTGTTGGGCCTAATGGAGCTGGAAAATCTACACTACTAAACCTTCTGGCTGGTGATTTGGTTCCAACTGAGGGTGAAGTTAGGAGGAGTCAGAAGTTGCGGATAGGAAGATACTCGCAACACTTTGTGGACCTTCTAACTATGGACGAAACCCCTGTTCAGTATCTTCTTCGTCTCCATCCAGACCAGGAGGGACTTAGCAAGCAAGAGGCTGTCCGCGCAAAACTCGGTAAGTTTGGGCTACCTAGTCATAACCATCTCACCCCTATTGCCAAACTATCAGGAGGGCAGAAGGCCAGGGTTGTATTCACCTCAATATCCATGTCAAGGCCCCATATTTTGTTGTTGGATGAACCCACTAATCATCTAGACATGCAAAGTATTGATGCATTGGCCGATGCACTAGACGAGTTCACTGGTGGAGTTGTTCTTGTTAGTCATGATTCAAGATTGATATCTCGTGTATGTGAGGATGAAGAGAGGAGTCAAATCTGGGTTGTCGAGGATGGTACTGTCAGGACTTCGGTTGGAACATTCGATGATTACAAGAACGAGTTGATGAAAGAAATCAAAGCTGAAGTTGATGACTGAGCTGCTTTTTTTGAGAACAACTCTTGGCTACAACTTTTTCCCTTATATGCGAACTGAGTGTAAATAAAAGTATGTTGCCGGAAATGCTACCAATATTTTTAGCTAGATTCATAATTTCTGTTTTATCATAGTTTGAGTTGATCACAATAAATGAACATGTGTTTCTTGATTATATATACTTACAATAACATGACAAGAAATATGGTGTTGTCCGATATGTCCAACCCACATAGTAACCCACATAGTGGAACAAGGCCTAGTTGTTGTAGATACTCGCAGTAACAACTAAGAATTAACAATAGCTTACCATGATGGCATGGAAGTGTAACGACTAGCACGAGTACAAGATATACTTTTAGATGGCATAATTGGAGGAGAAATAGTCAAATAGAGGTTTGGAAGAGATGGATGCCACAGTGGGGCTAATAATTGTAATTACTAATTATAATCGCTGTACCATATGTAGCAATAGTTGAGTAAAAATAATAGTACATTACAAGTTACACACCAACGAACGGTTTCATTTGATATTGTTCGTTAGACTTTCTAGATAGCCAAATGCTTAATGGAGACCAAGTGAAAAATGAACGCACATTATGAACGTTGATTCTAACAATACGATACGAAAAGGAGTTACTGTACTTTGCATACAATTTGCATGGATGGAGAACATTCTTGGAGCCGAATTATCACAAATTAATAACAGATGATAATATTGGTACTTAATGGAAGAACGGTTTTTTCTTGCCATGCCCAAGTATTTTGTATCAACACGGGCATCAAAAAACAACAATTGGCTACTTATTAACTCAATACAGCAGCTACATAGAAGAAACAATAAATGTTCAAAGAAAAACTGCGTGCCTTTGGAAGCGCATGGAGCATGATATAGACAAAAATTGGTAAGCATATGCATATAGCATGTTAAGTAGAACAAGCTTTTTGAACAATTTTGGACCTAGATTTAAGGACTTCGAAGACAGTTATTGTAGATCAGAAGCAACACTATATTAAGAAACTTGTGAGCCTTTTGATCCACCTCCGATTATAAACCTAACAATTCAAAGACATCCGATTCGGTCTACAAACTCCAAGAATTCAAGATCTGAATGTAGTTAGTTTAAGTTGTTGACTAGATACGATTAGGTTTTGTTGACTAGATAAAATATTGTCAGGTTTATCTTATTCCTCTAAAAAAAGATAAGAGTAGATTTGGTTTGAATTTGAACTTTAGGTTAGATTTTAGGATATAAATAAGCAAGCGACGATCCATCTGGAATAATCCAGCATCTAGTATTCATTAGCATATTTCATCTTCTGTTTATTTGCCATGAGCCACTAATTTCTTTTTGTTAGGGTTAGGAGCTCTATTTAGTTTTATGGATTGGTAATTGATTGATGCATTAATACTTTTTCAAGAATTGAGTTTTGTTTTTATTCTCAATGATTAGAAGTATTGGAGAATATTCTAAATCTATCTTGAATTCTTTTATTATCTTGGAAAAGTTAATATTAGGGTTAGCTTGAAATTCATTCTTATAACTTTTCAATTGACTAGGAATAGCTTTAAAAATTGTGACTTTAAATCAGAATTGCGCTTAACCTCTTCTTGCCAACTAATTGACCAAGAAATTGGCGATTACGTGAGATAAATAGAAATTGAATTGCCAAAGGATTAAGGTTTGATTATATATAATTTGTCGTGAAAATATATTTGCATAAATCAAGGTAATGAATATGAATATTTCTTTTTATAAGAATTAAACATCTCTGAAACCTTAACATCTCCATCCATTATTTGTTTCTCTCATTCATATGCTTTGCATACATCATTGTTGTTACTTTATGTCCGGTACCTACTTCTTACAAAAAGTTTCGTGGATCTAGTTAGAAGTTCAACTAATAAACACCGTTTTGTTCATTCCTTTAGTCCTCGTGGGAACAATACTCACTCACTGTGGTATTACTTAAAACAATTTGGTACACTTGCCAAACCATCCATCAACAACAAAGTCTCAAAAAGAGAGAGAAGAAAGAGTTAGGAAAGAAGACCACCTAGAGAGGAGGAGGGCTAACTAGCAACGGTGGTGATGTTGTAGTGGAGATGCTGCGACGATGTAACAGCTCAGATCACCCGCTAGCACGATATTGTCCGCTTTGGCACACAAGGCCTCACGGTTTTGCTTTTGACGATAGGGATGCTAGCCGAAGCCCCCCACACTCACTCGGCCCACATCGGTTGGAGAGGGGAACGAAGCATGCCTTATAAGGGTGTGGATACCTCTCCCTAGCATGACGCGTTTTGACGAGTGAGTGTGGGGGGCTTCGGCTAGCATCCCTATCGTCAAAAGCAAAACCGTGAGGCCTTGTGTGCCAAAGCGGACAATATCGTGCTAGCGGGTGATCTGGGCTGTTACAGACGACCTCTTCGATTTTTCCTCGAGCAACAAACAGTCCCTCCAGCAAAGAGAACAAAGAAGGAAGAGTTTGAGGGTGATGATGTTGTCGGCAAGTTCTTACAACAACAAAGGAGGATGGGTTTGACCTTAAACCATTCCTGTATGCAACACTCTCTGTTACATGTTCGACACTAGCAATTTGGGAGAATACCAATTATGAACTGAACTACTAATGTTTAAAACATGAGTCCATTGATTTGGGGTTTTTATTTTCAAGTTATAAATTGACAAAAAAAAAAATGCTAGAAGGCCATCAAAATTAATTATTTTTGGCTATCGGTTAGTCATTAATATTTAAAAGTATCACTACAAAAAAAGAGAATTAAAAAGACACTAATTTTACGGCAGTTATACAGAACTACCATTTTTTTCGCTAATTTCAGCGGTTTTAGTCTTTGCCAAAATTCTCATGGTTTTTGTAGCGGTTTTAGTTTATTTTGGCGGTTTAAACTGTCATTACCATTTTCTGCTTCTCTTTTATTAATTTGGGTGATGAGTGTTGCTGCATATGAGAAAGTGCATGTAATATGAATGACAAACCCTAATCTCTTGCAACCGTTTGTCTCACGCCATTGTCATTCATCACATATCATTGCCATCATCTCCTTGCCACTACAAGAAACGTTGTTGTTGCTGCCTTCAGTGAGCTTCTACGATCTGGCTTCGATCTGAAGATTTGTTGCTGTCGCTTAATTTAGCTCCATCATTCATCTCCTTACTGTACCACTTCCTTCAATGAGCTTCCACGATCTTGTTCTGGCTTCAATCTGAAGGTTAGTCATCGCTTCTCATCTCCTTGCTGCTTTGTTTATCACCTTGCCGCTGCAAGCAACATTGTTACTGCTTATAGCGATCTTCTGCAATTTGGTTCCGCCTTCTCTTCACTTTTGCAATTACATCCTTGCTCTCACCGTTGAAAACTTCCTCAAGTGCCGCCTTCAGACTCTCGTCTTCAAGTCCGGCATAGCCAAGTCAATCCACCATGCCAAGGTCCTCATCCGCCAGCACCACATTAGGTCTTCCTTTCTTCTTTTCAGTTTTTTCTAAAATTTAGGATTTTTAAATTCCTAATTTTCTATCAATAGTTGTTTGTTTTTTCTCAATGTCAAATTAAAAATCTAATTTCCTTGGTTTCTAGGTTTTTGATAAAATTTTCCTACATCAAATTAACCTCTCAGTATAATTGCTCTTAGATATATAATGTCAGTTGTAACACCCTACCACACAAAACTTTACGCTTAAGCCGTAAAACAGAGGCGGTATGGAATTACAACCTCTAAAATAAAAACATATATACATAATATAATTGAAAGAAATATAATATTCGAGGAGCCTTAAAGGCTGGTTAAGCAAAAACATGAAGATAAAAGCACAACTCTCAAGATAACATTTACTTGCATACGAAGAAAAGTAAAGATATACATATATGATAAGAGCAGAGTGTCAAGGATTTAAATATTCAATCTCCAGGCTTAACCTGCGAAGCTAAGGCTAGCTGGAGGATATTTACATACGTATATACAATCCAAAGATCCAAAATACTCAAAACAAACCCTATGTCTCCATCAAGCCTCCATGAGGCACAAAAGTAAAACATATATACAAGGAGAGTTCTATACATATAGATATATCTAAACATAGTAAAATACAACATCCGAAAGTCCCACTTCACTGCAGAGTAAGTCCAGACGCCTAATGAGGTGGTTATCGACCTGCATCTGAAAAAAATAACACATGTATGGAATGAGAACCGGGGGTTCTTAGCAAGGTAATGGTGCCAACATAAATAATATATAAGGTCTCAGAAAAGTCAGAGGTGATCCTAGAACTTCGGCACTCAGATTTAAAACTTAAAGATTAAAACAGAAAACCATAAGCAAGGTAGTTATCTATGGTTCTTAATCTTAACTAAACTCTAACTAAAACTCTCAATTCTGTGCCTTCCTCCAATCCTCTAAAACTCCGGTAGAACCACATAAACAAACAAAATAGACAAAGAAAAATACAAGTAGAGTACAATTACTGCAGATAGAAAGTATGGAAAATAAGCATAGTGATTCACAAAGGCAAACCCAATTAATGCACAAGCAAACAAAAACATATGCATATGATGTATGCCTGCCCTATGGCTGATGAGTCTCATCTGTTGGTTATCAAGCCAACCCGACATGTCCGGTAGCTAACTCTGGACAGTTCTTCATGTGCGCATCCCCAAGAGTCTATGCATAGCTTTTTCACAATCATATATATCAAATTCAGCTCATTGGGGGAATTTCCGGGGAGATAAAGTACTCGGCCACATCTTGCGACGTAGGGTCAACAGAGTATCGAGTCTCGACCTGGAACAAGTGGTGGCAAGCCACTACATCTACCCAGAAAAACTCGTATCTCAGATATAAAGAAGTGCACAAGCCAATATATCATTCATATTCATTCATTCAATATCATTATGGCCAATATTCATCAATTATATAGCATTTCCGCACTTCTTAATCATAATTCATCATATTTTAAACTTTTTTCACTTCTAAGTTACCATCCCTTCCTAGTTCAAACCCCTTCACCATGATTACCACCAGGGGCGGAGCTAGATTAACTTTTAGGGAGGGGCTAAAAAAATTTTTATAACTAACAAAAAATAAAATAAAAATTTTAAGAGGGGGCTAAATTAAAATTTATACATAATTTGTAAAGAAAACTTAATAGTTGGGGGAGGCCATTGCCCCCCTTGGCTTGTATGTGGCTCCGCCACTGATTACCACTAAGTTTTTGGGTCTTAGAAAGTAAAAATAGAGGTTTAGAAGTTTGAAATCATGTTAAAATCAGAAAAACACAATATTGCTAAAAAACAGGGCCCCGCATACGCATGGGTTACGCGTACGCGGGAGTATCATTTTTCCTACTCGCGTATGCGACCCTCTGTCTGTGTACGCGAGATCCCCTGGACAGAATAGATTGCTCGCGTTGCATGTACTTGCCCGCATATGTGCGCATATAAATTTTTACCTCTTGCGTACGTGGCACACTTCCGTGTACGCGGACATGTCTGGACAGAACCAAATGGTCACGTCGCGTGTGCACTTGCGTACGCGAGTCCCTCAAAATGCCAAAAAGCTGTTAAGTGTTTCAGAATTGCCTTTTGTACACCAAACTTTCGACGCGCATAACTTTTTCGTTAAAAATTATTTTTCATCTGTTCTTCAAACGGTGTAAACTTCACAGACTCAATTTTCAATCGAAACAAATTTGAAAAAGTTAGAGGGTCTGAAAGGCGAATTATGACCCATCGAAGTTTGGTCAAAAATTAGATTTTCATCAAAAACATAAACCTCTAGTTTTACCAATTACACAATTCACTATCACCATTTCAAAACTCTACACAGCACCAAAACAACTCAAACTATTATCTCAACATTCTCATTCATCCCATAACACACGATACACCATTTTCATCAATCCCAACCCAACAATCCATATACAAACAACATAATCCATCAATGCATCAACAAATCATAACTCATGTTCATCTTTCTCTCTACAACATCAATCATCAAAATCAGCATACTATCCACATCAACCATATCACCTAATATTCAACTCAATACATATTGCATTAATTAAAATCACTAAATTTGCACCAACACATAATTCATCTTATCCTGTCGTCTAACCTATATTTTCACGTAACATTATATGTTATCTATGAGAAACCAAAACCATACCTTAGCCGATTCCTCCCTAAGCCAAAGACACCTCAAATTGGCACAAAACTCAAGTCTCCAACGTTTCCAACCTCCAGGATTCCAACACCTAAAGCTCAATCAAGTTTCCAATCTCCTCAATCATGCTCCAATGTCACATATACACTACCTAATTCATTCCATTACATCCATACACACAAACTCAATGCTCAACCACAAATAATCAAGGAATTCACTAGGATTTGAGAATTTTTACCTTGATCGTGTCTCAATTGAACAAAAACCCGTTAATTTCTCAAGTTAATTTGACCCTAAACATCAAAATAACCAAGAATCTCAACACCCAAATTATTAAAATTTTGAAATTAGAGAAGAGAGAACTGAGATTGAGATTGAGACTTTCTTATCAAATTAGTTAGTGGTCTTTTTAGAGCTTGACGCGGTGATCGTATGGCTGCAAACGGTGCGGCAATCAGAGCTCGGAGTTGGAAGATATATAAGATTGAAGATTGAACGTAAATTTGAGTTAGGGTTCATAAACTTCTTTCTCTCTTCAGCGTTCCTTGCTGAATGAATGAGGAAGAAGGAGATTCATTAAGTGTAGGTGGCTTTGTTAGTTGGGCCTTGAGTCCAGTTTGGGCTCGATTCGATTCGTTTGGCCCAATTTTGGGCCAAAATCTTTAAAATTAGTGTCAAATTTTATATTTTAATTAATTCTACCTTATTAAGCTATAAAATTCAATTTTATAATTTCTTTGATTAATAATTAATTTATTAGCTAATTATTCACTAATTACGCAGGATTTACATTAGTATTACTAAAGGTATAAGATCATCCTAATTATATAGTGATTTAGTTTAGTCAAAGTAGATTAAAAAAAATTTTACTCAAAAATCTAACCAAAATACCTTATTAGCTTAAAAATATTTTAAAAGTATTATTAAATTTTATGATTATAGAAGATTGGTTCAATTTAAAATTAGGCAAATAAAGTATTATTCCTTCTGAGCATTTTTGTTTGCTGAAGTAGAAGATCTTATGTTATGTTTTGATATTTGATTTAGTAATTAAAAGTTAAAAACTTGCCTAATTTGCTTTCTATATGCATTTGCTAATATAATCGTAAGAATATAATTGGATCTTATAGAAAATTAATTCTATATAGCTTTTGGTGCACTTTGTCATGTCAATTTCTGTTTCTCACTCCAACCTTTCTTTTGTCTTGATTATTTGCTTCTAGAGTGCTTATTTTGATTATGATTTTGAATATTTTTACATATAAGTTTGCTTTCTATTCATTTAGCATGTATATACACTTCATACTAGAAATAAATAATTACCTAGAGTTTGATTTTAGTTTGTTAATTCAAAATATGGTATTTGGTCTTACCTTGAATAACTTAGTTCACCAACATGCGCCATGTTACTCAAGTGAACTAAATTTTTTGTCATCGTAAGTAATTTGAGTTTATCTTAATATTTTTGTAAATTGCATGCTCAAATAAAGAAGAAAAAAATTAGTTGCCATTGTTATTATAAGTCCATGTAGCTTCAATCCTTTTAATTTTTTTCCACTGTTTCTGATTTTTAAATGAAAATCTCTTAGAGCAATCCAGCAAGTTTGAAATTCTTTTCCTTTCTCATTATTTGATTAATTGATGATACCTTTGTGCTTTGGCATTTGGTAATGAATTTATATTTATCCAGATTTTATTCTTACACTATCTAACGCTTTGTGACTGATATTAGACACATGAGAGGTAGATTTACACTAAAGAAGGTGAATGCAGCAATCAATAACATGTCATCCTATGCTAAAGCAAATGCTCAACTCATTATAGCCCCAAAAAAGTAGGTTAACAATCAAATTCTTTTCAAATATAAATTGTAAAAAACATTCTTTAAATTCTTGACAATTTGTTCTATTTGTTCATGAAGTTGGCCGAAAATTTTTGGGAGAAAGTCCTGGTTAGTGAAGTGTCAATTTTCATTTTAATTTGTCATTTCTTAGTTCATTTATGACAAAAGAAAATGTTCTCATTCATCTTACAAAATTAAGGAAATTGGAGATATTACAACCATGGAAGGAGTTAAGGAAAACATTTCTTTCTTTAAGTTGAAATAAAAGGACCATCACTAAAGCTTGGGAACACTGGTTTTCTTGTCTATTCATCTCAAATTTGCTTCAATTCTTCTAAGAAAGGAAAAAAAAGGTGAATCCATGATTATTGATTTGTTTTCATTCTTATATTATAAATGTTCTGTTTTACTATTCAACAGTTCACTTCTGATAATAATTATGTCCTTCTTTAGATGTGGTGCAGTTCTTTGTATAAACATGTTGCTGCTAATTTGTCTTTAATTTTGTGTTTGTGTATTGCTTTGCTTTGTTTTGCAATACACTACACATTTCAATGCCAAGGATGTCAAGAATTTTTTGTATTCAATCAACAATGCGAGTATAGTGAAGCAGAAATTTAAGATAAAATATTTCGTATTATATTTGACATAATTCTATTTTGTGTATAGTGTTTGTGAAGCTCCAAAGTGTCTTAATTTTTCTATTAATTTATTTGATTATTTTGAGATTAACATAAGAATGTTAGAAAGAATTATGTAGAATGTGGTTCCATTGGAAGGGAAAAAGCAATGCCATGTAACATCACTTTGATTTTTCTATTTCTGTTCTTCCTTCTTTGCACTTTTTATTTATTGTGGTTATGCTTATTGTAATTTTTAATTTTTAATTTTATTTTTTTATATTTTTTTCTTCTTTTCTTTTTTTTATGATTTAAATTTCTACTTTAAGACTAACAAAATTATCTTTTGTTGTTTAATATATTTATTAATTAATCTTGATGTTTATTATACTTTTGTCATAAAAATTGTATGAAGGGAATGAGGTTACACTTTAAAGAGAATTAAAAAGTAGATTTTCTAAAATGAGTAACAAAAAACATGATCTTTTTTTGATAAAGACTTTCTGTCTAACAATTATATGTTAAAACATGTATTACTGAAAAATCATGTTATATTTATTATTTTATTTATAGCTTATGGCTTTTAATTTTTGATACCATGTATGAATTATAAAATTATGTTTTATTTAATGTTTTGTTTATGGTTTATGACTTTTAATTATTATAAAATTAAAAAAAAATTATTGGTTTAATGTGGTCAAAATAGCAATTTTAATTGTTATTTTGAACAAGTAAAAATTATTATTTTAATAAATAAAAATAGTATAAAATTATCATTTTAATTAAGTGTACGGTTGTTCGTGTATCGAATGGGTCGGATGTGCTAAATGCCCAGAGATAATAGAAAAATTGGGTTCGATTCACCTTCGTGCGTCTGGATTTCCAAGACCAGTGTGTAGAGGAGAAGGTCGGAGTTCGAGGTCTTCCCGGGTTGGCGATGTGGAGTGAAGTGGGGGGATGCCACCTATAAAGGGACTCCGACGCTCTAGTCAGTGTCCATACACAGGCTGCAATTAGGGTCAAGGTTAGGTGACGTACCTTTGGAGAGAAGTAGGGTCATTTCCTTATGTAGTCTACATTAGGGCGGGTCCCACAGGAGCAGGCTCACCTTCAAAGAAGCTTCCTCCCCAACTGTCAGATACCTCGCGAGAGGAGAGGTGACATCCGGGTCGCCTCCCGATTCGGGTCATGTTGTCCCATCGGGTCGGCCGGTACGTCAGATTCGAACAATGAACCAACTGGGCTGGCCGGAACATTAAATAAAAATAATAATCAAAATTATCATTTCAATTAAATAAAAATAACTATAAAAATTGCAGTTTTAAAATAAATAAAAATAGTCTTCGTAACTAGTAAAAACAGCCGTTTTATCTGTTATTTTCAATAATAAAAAATTAATATTTTATCAGATAAAAAATAATAGTTCTGATTACTATTTTTAGTATAAAAAAATATTTTTAAAAATATTTTTTTTAATTTCTAAATTTTTTAAGTATCGATTTAATCGTTAACACTTGGAATTAGTATTTCCGAATATAATTGTCACATATATACGTAGCGTAGTTTGAGTAGCTAGAAAAAATATTATAAACTATATAAATGATTAAAATCTAGAATAAAATTTCCCTAGTCATATCTCGCCACATAATATAAGTTTGGTAAGCATTCTACAAAATTTCCTACTTATTAAATAATTTCCAAATAATAATATAGAATGGATGGAATGAGGCAAATTGCATAAAGTTTGATGAGAAAATATATATTTAAAAGAAAAAAAAGGAAAAGGGTGGTTACAGCAGGTTACTATTGTGCATTGAAAAAACCGAGTCCAAATACAGAATAGAGAAATAGAGTACGGGCAAGTTGAGGATCCACTTGCAAGTTGCAACTGCAATGCAACCCCCCTGTGCTTAGCGTAAGCATCTCATGACATGCACTTCAATTCCCTTTCTTATGCAACCAAATCAAATTTCCTTTCAAATAACAACCACCTTCTAACCTCCCCTCTTTCTATCTACTCATCAATAAAAACCACTCCTCCAATGCAAACACAAAACTAATGCAACTTGCACTTCAAAAATACTCTCTCTAATTAATTTCCCATCCTTGCCGTCTCCAACACCCTCATATATATCCTATCACCATTCCAACACAATCTGAAAAACATTCACAACAAAAACAGACATAGTATATACATATATCATTTACATATCAAAATTAAACATTTAAAAACCGGAAAAAAAATAAAAGAGAAAATGCCTTCTTCTCTTCAACTAGATCGATTCAACTTCACCGCAACCACAACCGCAACCGCAATTATTGCTAACGGTTTAAACTGTCCTAGGCAGCCGTTAGCGGCGGTTCCACTTCCGTTATCCAGCGGCTCTGATGTCGCCTTGCATCACCACGCGCACCGGGTTGGTTCCAACCAGTGTTGTTCCGTGATGACGCAGGCGATAGAGGCGCCGGTGTCTACGGTGTGGGAGGTAGTACGGCGCTTCGACAACCCGCAGGGGTACAAGAACTTCGTGAAGAGCTGCCACGTCATCGGAGGCGAGACTCCGATGCGTGTGGGCACAGTGAGGGAGGTGCGCGTGGTGTCGGGGTTGCCGGCGGTATCAAGCACGGAGAGGCTGGAGATACTGGACGACGAGCGCCACGTCATCAGTTTCAGTGTGGTGGGTGGGGACCACCGGTTGAGGAACTACCGGTCGGTGACAACGCTACACGCCGTGGAGGGCGGCAAGGGGACGGTGGTGGTGGAGTCGTATGTGGTGGACGTGCCGCCGGGGAACACGAAGGAAGAGACTTGCGTGTTCGTCGACACCATCGTTCGTTGCAACTTGCATTCTCTCGCTCAGATCACAGAGAATCGTACTTCTGAAAAACAACGATGATGATATCAAACTTCTTTTTTTTTTTTAACCCTCCATGCCTTAACTCTCTCTCTCTCTCTCTCTCTCTCTCTCTCTCTCTCTCTCTCTCTCTCTCTCTCTCTCTCTCTCTCTCTCTCTCTCTCTCTCTCTCTCTAATTTCTTATTTTCTTTAGTATCAAGAAAACGTGTATTACGGGCATTACCTTCTTCAACTATCAACCTTACAAAAAGATAACTGAAAGGAAGTTTTTAACACGGGTTTGGATCAAGTCATGGTTTTAAATTGCAGTGCGTAACACCGATCCGCAAACTACGGATTCTGATTTTAATGACAATTGTTATATATGTTTTGCCTTTTTATTTTGGATATCTCATCAGCGAAATCGCAACTGCAATTTAAGATCATGGATCTCTGAGATAGGAGACATGCCTGTACTGGGAATTATTAATGGGATATTTTTTTTTTCTTTCTGGATGGAGATGGTTGAAGGTGATCATGATGTAGATGCATATATATGTACATATGGTTATGGAGTTCAATTATCTGGTTTCTTCTACATTTGTTTTTGCCATTCTTCCATTACTGTGGTCCAATCCCAATGTTTTAGTAGTTGGTTTAATTTTCCTAATATGCTTTTTGGATTTTGCATTAACATAGAATATTTGTGCATTCGAACTACCTTTTTTATTAATGGTTAATATAGCATATATAGTTAGTCTTGGTGTAAGAATTTGTGGAAGCTAAGAGTAACCTATGTCCTATGTGATATCATAGTTAGCGAGCTATCATTTTTGCGAATTTTTATTAATTTTATCTGTTTTATATCCAACTCATGATTAAATAATTAAGATTAAAAAAAAGTTATATTCTAACCATGATTTTGTATTATTCACATGCACATTTCTATGTGAGTTTTAACTCGCATGAAACCTCAAATAATCATTATTTCGGGTAATTAAGGAATCTGAATTGAAATACAAATCAATGATTTAAATAACTATATATGAAGCAAGTAATTATATATTATTGTTTCGAAGTTAATTAAGACTATGAGATATGTTTTTTTTTTTTTTTTTTTGTATGTAGACACCGATATTTCGGCTTTATAAAAAGAAAAAGATAAATTGTCATGCATTCTTACAACAAATTGATATATGATATGATATATATGTTCTTATCTTTTATTAAACCACTTTTTCACCATAGCACATAACAAATAATAAAAAAAATCTCGTGACTCACAAATTCAGCCTAATAAAATAGATAAATTCAGTTATTATTTTAGTCTTTATTATTTTATCTTATCTTATCTTTATTTACTTTTATCTTTCATAAACCAATATTTTATATGTATTTAATTTCACTTTCATAGTTTACAATTCAATCAATTAAAAAATACAAAATTTTTTGACGATAATGTGAGAGAAAGGATCTTGACATATATGCATGATCTTATTATTAGCAAGCTAATGTTATCAATCACTTATCAAAACCACGTAAAGGTAAACTTTGAATCGTGAATTCAATTTAACAAGCATTTAATTTCCTTAATCATAAGAACCTTGTAGGAACAATAATCAACTGAGAATTTTTAGACTAGAAAGAACATTGAATAATTTAATTTAAGAGGTAGCCGCCTATTAGTTTAGACATTTGCTACATGCACATGATCCACTTTAATAGCAAACACATTTTATACGGAAAAGTAAACATTAAAAAAAAAATAACACATCCAGGCGAAAAAAATAATAACAAAAGTAATTTATAAACAAAAATTAGTTTTATTTTTTAATAATTTTGTATATTTATTTCTTTGGATAATAAATGTCTATCTTTTAAGCATATAAGTTCATTTTTATTTTTATAAATTATATATGTTTATTTCTCTCTCTAATAACAAATATTTAATTTATATATAAAATATGTTTAGTATCAACATGAATATTAAATATGAGTTATACCAAAATTTTCTCATTATTGTACCAAGACGTGAAGTCCAATTAAGCATAAATAGAAGACATTTGTCTACTTGCCGATAAAAAAATATCTCTTATACCAAATTGGAAATATTTAGTAGTGTTATTAACTTATTATTCTTCTTTGGCGTGATGGATGGTTCATCGGCTTCATCTACTCACTCGTTTGTTATCGTTGAAAGGAAAATGATAAACTTTATTGAAGTATATTTTTAATTATTGTCTTAAGTTCTAGTTCAATAAAAAATTTTTTTAAATGTTTTATAAATACCAAAAATTAGTTAGCACAATGTATTTGTAGATATTATATAATAATTTTTCTAACAAATTAATCGGTGATTAAAATAATTAAATTTGATAATAACATGATAATCAAATATGCCATAATACATAATCAACCTTAACCCTAAATATAATAAATGTGTATCTATATATCAAGATTAATTGATGGTTGAATTTTTATGAATACCTGTGTGATTTAAAATATTTAAAATTAAATTATCCATGTTTTTTTTTTTTTTTTATGATATTTCTTAAGTATTAATTCGCTCCGGATTGGAGTTCTATTTTATTGTTTTAATAAATTGTTATATGTACAAACTTTTAATATTTATTTAAATGGATTAGTGAGGTAATCACTAGACTAATTTAAGTTAGCTATTTTTTAAACATATTTAGCTAGAGTAATCTTTTATGTTAGTCTAGGTGTTAATTATATTAACCAGTCATATTAGCATGGATTTTGGTATCAATGATTGAGAAGTTAAATGACAACAAAAGAATAAATATATGTGATTCTATTTTAAAACGACCAGATGTCATGAAAATTATTCATTTCAAAAAGTTAAGTTGATAGGTAAAGATAATATGAATGATTAATGTTGAGTAAAGATTGATTTTGGAACATATATATGATGATAAACATTTATTTTGGATTAAAATTCCAAATTTGGTTTAAAGAGTGTGTTAGTAGTGCAGATCCAGTGTTTCACTTCTCAGCCCAAATCAATGTTGCTTCAGCACATTTTCGATGCACTAACTCAAGGTTCCAGTTCAATATACCTAATAAGCACCGTTCAGAAAATACAAGTCAAGAGAGAGGATTTCTAAACATTCATGCTTGGAATAAAAGAAGAAAAGGTAAAGGGACATTTGACACTATTATAGGACAGTTAGGGCTCTAAGAAAGCAACAAAGACACAAAGACAATATTACTATTCCAAGGACATCAGTAAAAAAAAAAATTTAAAGGGTGGAAGAGCAAATGCAACATGCAAAAGCAAAAGAAGAAACCTTAAGGACAGTAAAGAGACATTGCAGCAAATACAAGAGTTGCAGAGGAGGTGGAGTAGCTCCTCAGACAACAAAGATAGTGGAGCAAAATGAAAAAATATTGCATACCGATAGAGACAACTTCAATGGGCAGAATCAAGAGGAAGATTGAAGAGGAATTGAGAAAATTTCAAGAGCAAGCATCATCCTATAAAGTGGTCTGCACAACATCCTTTGAAGACAAGAAAAAGAGAGTGCCATTAGAGAATCATTCCTCACACTTGAGCAGAAACCATTTTCCTTCAACCTTGAGTTTCATTCAAAATTTTAGTTTTATGGTTATCTAATGTTATCTTTCTGTAATTGAGAAAAATGCTTGTTATTGTGAGTATAAAAATATGAAAAATTCATGAGAGAAGAGGCAAGAGAGATGCATGAAAAAGCCAATACAGTTTCTGTGTAATTTGGTTTTGTTTAACTAAGGTTTAGTTTTCCTTGCCAAGTTGGGATAGCACTTGGTGGTTGATTGAACTAGTGGATTCTCCTTTGTCAAGTTGGGACAGTACTTGGTGGTAGCTAGGCTTAGGTATAAGCTTAGAATTTGATACTAGATGAATTAGGATTGTAATTCATTGGTATTGGTGTATGTAATCTGGTTTATTATAGTGAAAATTTTACTATAGTTGTGGTGGAGATTGGATGTAGGTTTCATGACACTAGGAAACCGAATCAGAATACATGCTGGCCTCATTCTCTTCTCCCATTCTCTGTTTCTTTTTGATTTTAGAGACCAAAAAAAAAATTCTCCTGCATAATTAGCTTCTGCAAAAAATAGAGTAAAAAAAGTTCACTTCTGAATTCAACTTGATTCAAGCCCCTTCTCAAGTTCTAGCAGTTTTACCAGTTATATCTCTAATACTCTCCCTCAAGCAAGAACTTCTTTTGGGTTTGCTTGATTTTTGTATAGTTTTTTTTTTCCTTTTGTTTTTTGCTTTATGCTTTTTTTTTTGGTTAACCAAGGATCAAATTCTAAATCTTTTGGACATAGTATTCTAATACCATATGAAACCACTCATCTCAAAAACTTAAACTGATATGAGAAGATAACATAAATGATTATATCTCTAATACTATACTAAAATGTCAATTCTTCTACAAACCAAATTAATTTTTTGTAACCATTTAAAAACTATTTTAAGCATTAAATCATTTTAATTTAATTGTGTAATTGTGACGCAGTTGATTTATGATACTATTAAGGGAGCTTAATTAGCTTGTTAGTTGGTTGTTTAAAATCCAAATGAATAATTTGTTAGAATAATAATAATATGTATATACCTTCTATTCGTATAAACTGCAATAGTAAATTTTGAATAATAACAAAAGTAAAATATTATCATTTTAAATTTTATCATTCAATAACTTTGTAATGGGAAAGCTAAAATTAGCGATGAGAGAGACTGGAGGTGAGAGCGGAGACGAGTGTGTTAGGGTAAAATCTAGTGAGGCGGTCGGTGAGTCCGGTGGATGAAATAAGGGAGAGAGTGAGAGAAGAGATGCATTAAGTGTTAAGGAGGCTGGTTATAGAGATGAGGGTGATTTTATTCAAGTTTAGATCAAACATGTATCCATTCGTGACAAAAGATCCTTTTTTAGGAGGTGAACGCTTGGTCAAAGTTAAAGGTAAGCAAAGAGATAAGGAACCTCCTAAAATGACAATTTCTGAAGAAGGATAGATTGTCTTTGTTGTTCCATATTTAGATACAATAGTTATCAAAATTCTAAAAAAAAAAAAATGAGCTATATAACAATTAATAATAAATTACGATCAATGTGGAGGTTAACAATAAATGACAAAGGTGGTCTCCATTTCAAATTATGTATTTTAATGAATTTAAATAATATTATTTTTTGGATTGTAAAAAGAGCTAGTAGTAAATTAGCTTGTATGCATACGAAGTAGGAATTGGCTGGATGGCAACGGGGCAAGGCAGAGAGGGGAATGCCTCTCTACTACCTGTTTTCGAATCCAAATTTTCTCTCTGATCTCGTCATGGGTAAATATTTACTTCCATTCCCATTCTCCGCATTTTCTGCGTTTTCCGTGGGGCCCTATTTCTTGTCTCCCTATATTTATGTTTTATATGAAAATTCTAATGAAAAATTAAAAAAAATAAAAAAAATACAAAATATTATTACAACGCACAAATATATTTTGTCCAAGATTACAAGTACAAAAATATAAAATAACACACCATAATCGTAGTATATAAAACAAAGTCTTAAAATGTAACTTCCAATCTAAAAAAACATAAAATGAGGATTTTTCATTGAAATAAAATAAAAAATTATTATTTTTGAAAATCCCATTTTTCAACTTTAATTTCTTATATAGAGTTCGCCTAACCCCGACGAACTTCACTTCAAGTTTTTCTAAAATCCACAAAACTTAGATTTTTAATCCATTATCATCGTATCTAAGAGTACAAAGGAGTATATAGGAGTACACAAAAATACACAGGCAACAAGCATGGCTTCTTCAACATTGCTAGCGACAATGGCAACCATTTTCATCGTCTCCAGAAATGCACAGATGCACGGAAATAATCCATATTTAACATGAATTTTTTTCCATTATAAATAAAAAATTATTATTTCCCCAATAAAAATATGACTTATTCCTGTGTACTTTTGTGTATTCCCATGTACTCTAGAGACGATGATAATGGTTGCCATTGTCCATTGTCAAACTTAAAAATTTGAGTTAGCCATTTTTTTAAAAATTTGAAGTGGAGTTCGCCGAAGTTAGGCGAACTCTATAAAAATTATAGGGTTCGCCAGGAGTGCGGCAAACTTGCTTTGAAACAAAAAAAAATCGTATTTGGGAAATTAAAGTTGAAAAATAGAGTTTTAAAAAATAATATTTTTTTTATTTTATTTTAGAAAAAAACCCATAAAATGAAGTCTTCAACATCAAATATTTTTCTTTACCAAAGTACAACTTCTGACAAACAACCCCATATTCTCTGTTAAAATAACACAAGACATAAATATGTTAACATACATCATAAATAAAGATATCCTATGTTAAATAAAAAAATTGACATAAAAAAATTTTTCTAAACCCATAAATCTTCCATATCCATCATAAATTTATCCTAATTTACCTATATTATATCAATCAACAATTCACAAGAGTTAAATTTGACATGAAATTAAACTTTTATAACAAATAAAAACTTGAGTTATTAATACTTTTACCTGAAGAGTGTATCCAATGCTGAGTGCACAATAATGCCTCAACAAGTTCATAATACAGCCTATTACGATGTGGATGTATAATTCGACCACTAGTACTAAAAGCGGACTCTGAGACAATAGTAAAAATTAGAATGGTTAAATAATCTCTCTAAATTTTTTGTAAGGTTGGATACTTCACTCCAATATTTTTCAGTAGTCTAAAATATCAAATTTTTTCAAATTTGTTTTATCTACCATAATACTCTCTTCTAAATAGATATCCAATTCAATTTTTACAGCACAGTCTTTGTAACACCCTAATATTTTTAAACTAGGTTTAAGTCTCATTTGGATTATATTAGTCATTAATATTAAAACTTTACGATATTTTTGAAAAAATAAAATCTTTATATAAAATAATTTATATATAAAAAAATAATAGATAGCTAGTTTTTATTAGAATTGTTACTAGTTGAAAATTATAAGTTGATTTAGAGATACTAACATGAAAAATGAGCGTACTAAACTATAAAGGCAAAAACACTGACAAACTTTACTCATATCAAATAATCATAAAAAAACATCATAGCCACAATTGTAGCCACTCAATAAAGATAAAACAAGACACACAAGAAATCCTAATTCTCTTAATTTGCATAACTATGACTAAAACAACCACCTATTCTTCCTCCTTAACATGAATTTGGATAAATACTTAACGTTCCTTATCTACGCCCTTGATATCTCACTCTTAATTGTGCACTGGTCTTTTCAGCTCAATCGAGCAGTGTATCATTTTATCCCGCGTTGTTCTTGAAGATGGTACGAAGAGAAGGGCGAGAAGGAAAAATTTTTCAATAGTTTATCTGTATGGTGTTATCGTATCTATCCCCAGTCACTCCTAGCTTTTAAAATAAAAACAATGATGATGCAATATTTTTCAATTATTATTTTCAAAACTCTTTGATAGTCGGAGTTGTGTTACTTTTAGATGCTTCTTATTTGCTTATGTTATGACACATGTGACTTATGACTGAATGCCTATAACATTAAATCATATATAATGCAAACACATGGATCTTGACTTGGTTTCTCTTGACATTCTCCTGACTCCTCGTTACATGAAAAGAAAACAATTCCTGGCTAACCAAAAAACTCTTATGCAATGCATGAAATAGACTTTAACTTTTTTTAAGCATTCTTTTAACACTATTTTGAATTTAGAAGGTATTGAGCTCAAACCGATATAAAAAGGTAGGAGTTCCCTTCTCTTACCGAAGATTCTTATCCCAAAAATTTGGCGATCACCTTCTCTTATCGAAGGATCATCTCGATCGATCACTTTTTCTTACTGAATGATCATTTCGATATCTTGTCTTTGGGAGTCACCTTCCCTTACTGAAGAAACATTCCCTCAGTTTTTTAATTCACATAAAATGGTTATTATAATGTTTAATGTGTATGAAATAAAGAGACATTATATCAAGACATGTAATACTAACATCTATATTAAAAAATATTTAAGATATAACATATAAAAAAGTCGTATAAAATTTCTACCTCCAGTGACATTTATAAAAATCCTATATATAGTCCAATGCAAATAGACACGATTCATTAGCGAAGAGAGACTTATTCTATGGTTAAACTTTGTGTATGTTTTGATGTAGGTATGAATCTTTGACTAAGGGATAGAAAAAAAATCTCCATATTTCGTAGTTTGCATAGTTCAAAGAGGATATCTTTTCGAACAATATATGAGTGAAATTTATGAATAGTTTGGCAAAGGGTTTACAGTAAGAGTAAGAAAGTGAGAAGAGATAATGATTTTTCTTATAATGAAGTGGAGAAAGTATATGAATAACAATTTATAGAGATAATAGAAGATAGAAAAGATAGATTACCTAGAACGTTTTGTATAAAAAAAGGAAATAGAATGACAAAAGAAGGACTCAAATAGCTCTTAGGTATGTACAGATTGTGTTAGGAGAATGTAACTTGCGTTTAGGTGAAATCTCTATTCTGAATTGTCACTTTGCAAACGCTATAAATTTTTCTACGTTTGAAATTTGAAAATAGCAATCAGATAAAAATTTATAGAGAATTATGTTAGCTTGAAAACAAACCTTGAACGAAGTCAATCAGATAATTATGGCTTAAAATATTCACCAAATACTGTTAGTATATCAAAATGGTTGATTAGAGCACGATTTTTTACTATGAACTTGTAATATATTTATCTACCTAATTTAATTTGAATTTGATTTTGTACTGAACTTAAAGAATAAATCTAGTTTTCTTATCTTTTCATGTGACTAAAGATCATTCAAATTCAATAAATATAGAATTAATTATGACTATATCTTAAAAAGTTGTTTATTGTCGGTTAGAAATTCACTAAAACTAGTATTTTCATATTTTCAAATTTTAAACTAGATAGGTTAGTTTTTTAAGTGTATTATCTTTTAATATTTTATTATGAGATTAAAATTCAAATTATTATAAATTTATTTAATTAAATAATAAACATAATTAAAAAAAATTGAGATGTTATAGTCTTCAAATGTATCTTTTACAAATTGTAAGTAGATAGAACTAAATTTTGCTCTCTTTGAAGGCCCTTCATCATCTCTAATATTTAAAGTAGAAGCTGAACCATCAACATCATTTGGAGTTCATCTTCTAACCCTAATCTTTTGTTGATATTCGCATATTAATTCTTTCATAATTTTCTTGACCTTGCTCAATTCATTCTCACTTTGAGATCTATATATTTTAGGAAAAAAAAAAATTCAACAATTTCATCTTATATCTAAGGTCTAAAATAGCTCCCACAGTTTTGATTTCATTACTTGATCTCAATATTTTTTAAATTTACTAATCATATTTATTGCCATTCTATGAATCATGTCATTAGGATTAAGCAATCACTCATCCAATGTCAATCTCATTTCACATACATTGAAAAAATATAAATTTGTGGTTGGATATAAAGTACTAAAGAACAACTCAGTCACACAAAAAAAGACTTTCAATTTTTCAACAAGTTTAATCGCCATTTTCCACTCATAATCAGATGGTACACATTTATACAAATATTCACGTTGTCTTAAACGCTAAAAAACTTCTCTATATGGCAATGCAGAAGCAAGCATTAGATAAATTAAATTCCATCTAGTTCTACAATCAAGTGCAAGTTTTCTCCTACAATTAATATTCAATTGCTTACAAGCCTCTTCAAATTTTTCTTCCCTCTTCTGTGTTGCAACCCAAAAAGAAATACTCTCTCTAATTTTTTAATGGAAATATATATTGCATTTATGTCATCTTTCACAATCAAATTAACAATGTAAGTACAACAACGTATGTGAAAAATTCTCCTTTCTTAATAAAATTATATGGTAAAATCTTATCAAGTATGAGATCAATCATAGCATCGTTTGTACTACAATTATCAACCATTAAAGTTGACAATTTTTTCAATCATACAAAGAATTCACCAAAGCATCATTAAGAACCTTAGCATGGGGCGTAGGCACGTATGCAAACCTAAGTAATGTAAATACAATAAACAATCATAATATTGCAACTCAAATATACAAAGATACTTAAAACAATTAAGCACGAATAAATTAAAATAATACCTTACAAGCCAATTCTACAATTTCCAATCATCATCAATAAAGTGATTTGTAATTGACATATAGCCTTTGTTTTGACAATCAGCACTTCACATGTTAATTAGTAGTTATAACAATGCGGCTTGAATTTTTTTCCACCAATTTCTTAATCTTTGCCTTTTTAGCTTCATACATCTTCATGATATCACTTTTCAACGTATTTCTTATATAAAATTTGAATAAAGGTTGAGTCTCAGCCATAAACTCATGAAAACTCTTTGTTCAACAAATGTTATAGGGTGCTCGTCCCTAATAACCTATCTTATAAGTGCTCATTGTACTGTTTCTTGACTAAATGTGAAGTTTTCAACCAAAAGTGTATTCGTTGGCCTTGCCATTCCCGTTGAACTTGATGATTATTGCACTATTTTTAATATTGATTGCTTTGGTCCCTTGACAATACGAATCGAACAAATTCTAATATGATCATCAAATGCTTAGTTCCTTGCTTCGTGTCACCTCCAAGCTTTTGCTCTCAATATTTACATATTGTCCTTCACTTTTCATTTATTTGCTCCCTCTTAAAATACTTCCAAGCATCGGAAGTTAATCCTTTTTTATTAGGACTGCTTTGCACGCTTTGACTGACTTCTTGTCATTCCTCTTGTGTTTCTTCTTGTCCTCATTCTTGTGTTTCTTCAATATTTGCTTCAATTGCTTAACCCTCATCACCTTGTGTTGGTTCTGACCGATCATTATTTTTCATAAGAGTAGAGCTGTAACTATCCATCCCATACAAAAATAAAAATAACAAGTGAAACCCAAACTAAGGCATAATTATTGCACGAATAACATTCTACAGATAACACCTACACCAAATCGTTCAACCTATAATGGATAAATCTACAAATCAATATACATACTTGTATGTAAAACATACAATAGTTCAAACCGTAAGTGCAAATCAGATTACAGAGAGAAAAAGAGCATCAAACCTGAAGTCAAGTGAAAGTCAAGGAGGAGGGGATGGACAACTGGTGGCTACAGTAGGGGATGCGATGGCAACTTCTTTCGACGAGTTGGGGGACGCGACAGCGACTTTTTTCGACGAGTTGGGGGGATGCAATGGTGACTTCTTTCGACAAGTTGAGGAGACATGACAGCAAGGCAGAGAACAACACAGTGCGGGAGAGAGAACGACGCGGTGCGAGGAAAGAGAATGCCGTGGGGAGAGAGAACACTGCGGGGAGAGAGAGAATGTCATGGTGCCTGGTGATAGCGTGGTGAGGGGGATGACACGGTGGGTAGAGAGAGTGGCGAGGGGGTGGCTGGCTAGCTACAAAGAGGAATCAAGGATGGAGGGAACAGAGAAGGGAGAGTGGCGAGGGCTTAGGGGTGACTGGGTGAGGCGCAGTGCTAATGAGTGAGAATTAGGATTTCTCACTTTCTATATATATGGAATATGAAATGACTAAAAAACAAAAGTGAGAAATAAACTATTAAGTGTGTTTGAGTAATTTTATGTATTCAGGGATTAACAGGGATGGGGCAAAGATCCCCGCTCGGTTCCCCGCAAGGGAATTTTGTCCCCCATTTTCGTTTCTGCTGGAAAAATTCTCCCCGGGATTTTTGTAATATTAAGTAGTTAATTAAGTCGAATAAACCATCTATTTTTGTCATTTTGAAAACTCATTATGCTTTTCAAAGAATTCGTTTCTAGCATAGGCTTGGTTATGAACCTATTCATATTGACCAAGGATATTTGGGTTCTTTCTTCTTATCAAGGTGTCAGTTCTAGAGTGCTTTAGTCTTATTCTCAGGTTGTTTGTTTTGGAATTTCTCAGGAAACGTCTATTTGTACTTGTGCAGCGGTATATGCTAGTCTTGTGTCTAGTAGGAGAAAAGAGGCTTGAGATTTTTTGTTAGATTTTGCTCATACTTATATCAGTCCTTGGATTACTATTGGTGATTTTAATGAGGTTTTGCTTTGCTCAGAAGTGAAGGGTGGGAACTTTGTGTCGATAAGAGCCTAGAGATTTGCATATATGATTGGAGATTGTAGCCTTCTGGATCTTGGAACTAAAGGGCATAAATATACATGGTTTAGGCATATGCAAGGGAATAGAGATATTGCTAAGAAACTTGATAGAGTTCTAGCTATGACGTCATGGACCTTGGGGTTTCCTTATGCTTATGTTGAGAACTTAATGAGATTACAGTCTAATCACTGCCCGGTTCTTTTGCATTGTTAGAAGCTTGACAAGTTCGTGGAAAACAGACCTTTTAGGTTTCAAACTGATTGGACCCTACATCCCTCCTTCAAGTGTGTTGTTTATAAGGCTTAGAATGATGGACAACTTAATCCATTGTAGAGCATGGTTAAAGTCCAGGAAGAGGCAATTTTGTTTAATAAAGAAGTGTTTGGAAATGTTTTCTGATGAAAGAGCGAATTAGAGAAACAATTATCTAGTATTCAATTGAAGATGGAGATGATGGATTCTATTTCTTTGAGACAACAAGAGGTTGAGCTGCAAGCAGATCATGCAAATCTCCTCCTCCAAGAAGAGATTTTTTTGTTTCAAAAAATATAGGGAGCAGTGGGTTCGCTTTGGTGATAGAAACACCAGATTCTTCCATATGCAGACTGTGATCCGAAAAAAGAGAAATAAAGTGCATGGGCTTTTGCTTGATGATGGATATCGAATTACTGAATAAAAGGACATGGAAAATGAAGCCATCATATTTTTTAAGACTTTGTTATGTGTTGATGAGGATGTGAGGCTGGATGTTATAGGTTACCAGAATCTGCGCCAACTGCCACAAAAAGTTTGTGAAGAGTTGATTAAACCAGTGGATAAGGAAGAGATGGGGAGAGATATTATGGATATGAACTCTTTTAAATATTTAGGTACGGATAGGTTTCAAGCCTTCTTCTACAAAGAGTATTGGAGTATTATTGGTGATGATATTTGCCATTTGGTCGCGAATGCGTTTGCTGGTAGGCCAATTGACCACTCTTTATTTGATACTCTTGTTTTCTTAATTCCAAAGGTTGATTATCCTAGCCGCATAAAATAGTTCAGATCGATTAGCTTGTGTAACGTTCTTTACAAGATGATGACTAAAGTGTTAGTAAATTGTATGAGGCCTTTCCTTCATGATTTTGTTGGCCCTCTTCAGGGAGACTTGATGTACCACTATTTTATGGTACATTTTATGCTTAATTGAGTAGATTTTATCTACTAAACTGACACTTATTCATTGAATTTGCATGGTTTTACATTTTCCTTCCTAATTCTGTGCTTTGATTGAAAACATGCTTCTTTGGCCTTAATTTTGCTATGTTTAATCTTCTCTTATTATTATTCGATGCCATGATATGTGTGTTAAGTGATTTCATGGTTTACAGGGCAGGAATGACTTAGAGGATGGAGAGGAAGTATGCAAAAGTGGAAGGAATACAAGAAGTTGAAGGAATTGCTAAGCTGTCCAGCCTGACCTCTTCGTACTTAACTGACCATAACTTGAGCTATAGAGGTCCAAATGAGGCGGTTTTAGTTGTGTTGGAAAGCTAACATCCAGAGCTTCGAAATGATATATAATTTGCCATAGTTTCCCTGAAGATAAGTGATGCGCACGCGTGAATCCACGCGCACGCGTGGATCTACGCAAATCAGCACATGAGAATTCGCCCCAGCGATTTCTGGGCTGTTTTTGGCCCAGTTCTCGACCCAGAAAACACAGATTAGAGGCTGCAGAGTGGAAAAATGATGGAACACTTCTCATTATTCACAATTTAGATTTTAGATGTAGCTTTTAGAGAGAGAGGCTCTCTCCTCTCTCTAGGATTTAGGATTCCTAGTTTTATGCTGTTGAGTTGGATATTACTACCTCCGTGAAGTCTTTATTATTCTAGTTTGTTTCCTATTTCCTTACTCATTTAATTTTCATTTATCTTATTTAGTTTGTTTTCTTATTCTCTTACTCTTCCTTCCATATCCTTAATTTTCGTTCAGAGTTACAATTGGATTGTTTTTATAATTTATTAATGCAAGAGGTATTTTTCTATTTAAATTTTATTATTTGTTTAATTGCTTCCAATTGATTTTAATTATTATGTTCCCTTTTTACTTCTCTTATAAAACAAGGAAGATGGTATTCATGTTGATAAAGTAGACTCCCAACTTGACATGTGGTTGACTAAAAGGAGACACTTGAGTTGGAATGCTCAAGTGATTAGTTAAACTGGAAGTTGTTAGCTAATTCTCTATTTACTAACGCCAGTCCTTCCCAAGGGAGAGGACTAGAATTTGCGAATAAGAGTTAGCTCAATCACTTGACTTTTCTTTATTTAGTAAGGGTTAACTAAATGAAAATAACAACCTCTTTATACTACACTTGAGAGAATTCCAACAAGGATAGAACTTCCAATTAATCATTCTCTCAGTCAAGGCTTTTTATTTTGAATATATAAATCTCTTTTAATTTACATTACTTCAATTTATAATTATTTATTTTCCCATTCCTCATTCCAAAATTTCTCAGAAAACAAAATCTCACAACCAATAATAAACACACTTCCCTGCAATTCCTTGAGAGACGACCCGAGTTTTAAATACTTCGATTATTACTTTTTAGGGGTTTTGTTACTTGTGACAACCAAACTTTTGTACGAAAGGATTTTCTGTTGGTTTAGAAACTATACTAGCAACGAAAACTTATTTGTGAAATTCTTTACTAGCAGAAATCCGTTCGTCAAGACTATATTCCTAGCAGAGGAACACTAAGTAATATTATTGTAGCTCAGGAGGCCTTGCGTTTTATGAAGCAGGCGAAGTCCAAGAAACAAATACTTGCGTTAAAGATTGATTTGGAAAAGACGTAAGATAGAGTAAATTGGAGATTTTTTAACACACTATCAGTTTGGTTTTTTAAGTCAGTCTATCAGGCTTATTATGTGTTGTGTAATATCTTCTCCTCTTTCTGACATATGGAATGGCAGCAGACTTGATAGCTTCTAGCCAAAAAGAGGTCTTAGGCAAGGAAAACCTACGTTTCCTTACCTATTTGTCCTTTATATGGAGCTCCTTGGTTGTTATATATCTCATTTAGTGAACTCTGGACAATGGAAACCCATTGCAGTGTCGAGAGGTGGAACGAATGTTTTCCATCTTATATTTTTAGATGATTTGATTCTTTTCTGCAAAGCTAAGAAATCACAGTTGTAAAATGTTTTGAATGCTATGGATAAATTTTGTATTGCTTCTGGCATGAGGGTTAATTTTGAAAAGCCGCGAGCTTTGTGTTCTTCCAATGTTTCTAGGCAGCGAAAAGAACTTTCTGCGGGCATTTCCTCAATAAGATTTTCTATCTCTCCGGGTAAATATTTGGAGGTTCTTTTATGCCATGCTAAATCTTCCAGAGCGACTTGTCAGGATGTCAAAGATAAGATATATGAACGAATAGCATCTTTGAAAGGGCATTTTCTTAACAAAGCTCGACGTATCTGCTTAGCAAAATCAATAATTTCTTCTATTCCTATTTATAGGATGCAAACGTCCCTTTTTCCTTACCTCTGTGTGCATGAATATTAATAAATATGTTCGTCAAGTTGTGTGGCATGGTAAAACCAATTCTTGAAGCTTTTATTTGGTTAACTGGAAAATTTTGATAACTCCAAAGAAATATGGTGGCTTGGCATTCAGAGATTCTAAGGTTGTTAATTAATCTTGGGTAAATTTATTTGGCAAATCCTTTCAAAAGGATAAGCTTTGGGTCTAACTTATGCATCATAAATATTTAAGAAGTGGTGATATCTTCAACACTCAAGCTTAAAAAAGATCATCTCATACTTGGAAGGCTGTTTTGGCAGCAGTCCATAAATCGTAAGAAGGGTTTGGATGGAACATTAGGCCTTGCTTGAACTATTTTTGGTATTCTAGATGGATGAAGACTGGCTTTGTTGGAGGAAAAAATATTTTTGTGTATATTTCGGATACAACCCTTTGCATAGGAGACTTAACTGTTAACAATTCTTGGAACCTACAAGGGATAGCTTCTATGGTTCCTAATTGGTTGAAATTGGAGATTATTAGTCACAATCCTACTTCTACAGGAGCTATGTCACTGGCATAGACTTGGTTAGGATTTCCCAGCCAAGTATATTCAACCAAGGATGGCTACATGTGGCTATTGGGAAGACTCTCACCCTTCGATCGAGATGCAAATTAGAACTAGCTCTGGAAATCGCCCATATCAGAGAAGATAATTTTTTTTTTTGGATTGGCATGCATCATGCTCTTCCTACTTGTCAGTTTAGTTATTGCCCAAGACTTGAGCGATCAAGTGTTTGTCATTGTCGTAACGTAGTGTCTAAAATAGTTCTTTATTGTTTGAGAGACTGTGAAAGAGCTAATTGGTATGGCTTAATCTGGGTTTGTAGCATATAGTTGGCTAAGAAAGAGTCTTACATCCAATGATCTTTATCTTCAATAAGGAGGATCACTCTTCCTTGGATATAGCTTTTAAGTCGAGACTTTTCTCTAAAGAGATTTCGAAAGCGTCATCATCTTCTCTCCACCATCCTAGGACATTGGTGAACTACAAGTGAGTTTGGCCAGAGCAAGATTACCATAAAGTGAATTGTGATGGAAGTGTCTTTATTGATTTTGGAAGATCAGATTTTGGCTGTGTGTTACGAGATGATGCTGGTACTTGGTGGCTAGTAGTGCTGGCTGGGAAGGTCTCGGGTATTAGTGTGCTTCATTTCAAATTGTGGGTGATATGGTATGGTCTCTTATTGTCTTTAGAGCATAGTGTCAGTAAATTTGTTTGTGAAATTAACTACGTCGAAGTCTATAATCTGGTTAATCAATGGGAACCTTCCTCAATCTCATTGTGAATTTCAGTTTTTTAACAAGGTGTTTGACATAAAGACTAGTAGTGGTATTACAATCCAATTTTCTTTGGCTTCTTCAGAAGCTAACAGGGTCGCAAACATTTTAGCAAAGCAGAGTATTGTTGGTAACTTTGATCATTGTTCTTGGCTTCAACCACCAAAGAACTTGCTGTAAATTATGCATAGTGATTTAGCTTCGCTTTAATTTTTTTTTGTTTTTTTCTTTTCTTTTATGTCTGTTCACCAAAAAAAAAAAGTTTGACCAATAAATGCCAAGACCCTAACTTGAATGATCAAATGAATGTGTTAATTAAATAATCAATTTGGGTTAGTCGAATAGTTAATTTACTTGTCTGTTTAAATAAGTATTGGAAATTTAAATTCTTGTCCATGCAATAATTCATTGTCCAATAACAAACCTTTAAACAGAACTTTGATCTACGATGGATTAATGTTTGCTCTGTTAGATAGAAATACTATGAAAAAATGTGTTAATTAAGTCACACAAAGTTAGAGCAAATATACACCCCAAATTTTGAATAAAAAAATGTTATGCAAGTTACATGAGTTTGTGCCAAAAATTAGCTATTATATATATATATATATATATCATCCTGATCTAGATTTGGGTGTCAGCCTTCTAATGTAAGCTCTCTGGCAGGCCAATCGATCTCTGCTTGATTGGCCCTAACTGCATGATCGATCTATGAAACTAAAGTCGAACCAAATGGGAATCCTAGGTATAGGAGGGACAAGCTGGCGTGGGGGGAAAGCAAGCCCGGCAGGGTATGATAAAAAGCTCTCACCAGGATTGTGTTTATTTATTCTTTGTGTTGATAGGGAAGCCCTTTCTTTTGATGACATAAACCTAAAAACATCCTCTTACTGGGCAGATAGTAGCGTTAGCGTACTAAGAGCCCTCTGGTTGCATTGAAAAAAGATGAGCTTTTTCCCCCTAAATATATATATATATATATATATATATATATATATATATATATATATATATATATATATTGTTTAATTTATTTTTAATATATATTTTATAATTTAATATATATTCTATTAGAGTGGTTAATTTAGTGACTATTTTTAATATATACGTATATTATAAAATTTAATATTAATCATTATGCAATTTGATTGAGCACGCGAAAATTAAAATAAGTTGTTAACAGCAATATTTTTGAGGTTTTTTGTTCCTCCTTGGAAATTTAAAATCAATCCATGAATTGAGTTTGAATTGAGATTGTGATTGATGCTGGAATTTATGGTTGTGAAAGTGAATGATAATTGATTTTGGTATTGGTATGATGGTGGTTAAGTGTAATGAAAGGTTGGTAAACTGTCACAGCAAATTGTGTTAGAATTTTAGAGAGATAAGAGAGAGAGAGAGAGAGAGGTTGAGAGAGAGAGAGAGAGGGGGGGGAACACTGAGTGGGGTAGAACTAGGAATTTTCAGAAACGAGATCCTAGGATTTGGAATCGAGAAGAGTACCAACGTTTGGAAAATGTTTCATTTTCAATTTTTGTCAACAATCTGTCGAATGATATTTCGAAGAAGGAATTATTTCACTTGTTTTATTGGACAGGACGAATCAACGACATCTATCTGGCTCGAAAGCTGAAGAATAGAATTGTGTATATGTTTGTGTTTATACGATACACAACAAAAGGGGGAGCGATGAAGGTCATAGCCGAAATGCATCATACAAGAATAAGGGGAAAGGTCATCTATGTAGGTGAGGCCAAATACAGAAGGGCTATGTGAGGAGAGAACGATGGGACACACAAGGGGGACTCTGCAAGATCTACGGCAGAGGTCAAGCAAATTGAGAAGGGTGAAAGCTCTACGAGAGTGGTAGAAACCAAGAAGATAGCACCAGTCGAGGATAACCAAGGAAATGGTTGGACGAAAAAGGTTGAAGTGCCAGTAGCAAAAGAGAATTTCGATTGGCTGTTGAGAAGTTTAGTAGGCGGAACCACTAGAGCCATGGACTTCAAAGCTTTACGGAGAGCCATCGTTCACAACTTTCCACAGATTGTCGAAGTCAGGGAGCTTGGAGCTTACAAAGCACTACTAGTGTTTGATTCTGTGAAGAATGCGGAGGCAGCGTTTACCTTCAAAATGAACAGTTTATTACAATTCTTTTACAGAGTATGGAGATGGGAAGAATCAGAACGTAGTGAGACCATGAGAGTGTGGTTAGAATGTCATGGAGTGCCTTTACATGTTTGGTCAGAGGAGACATTCAATACAATAGGCGGCTTATGGGGTAAAATTGTCAAGTGTGACGACGTGACGAAGTCTGCCTCATTCTTCAGTGTTGGAAGAGTGCTAATTGATACCTGTGTCTTTGATGAAATCAAGAAAAAGATTCATATCACGGTTGGGACTAGTGGATTTGATATTTTTGTGAAGGAAATATGGCATGAAATATACGGAGATGAATGCTTTTTGGAAGCCGCAAGCATGAAGTCAATATGTGCAAACGCTAGTCCACAAGCCGGAGAAATGTTGTTGACGGCGGCAATGTGGGATCCGGCGGCTGACCTAATCAGAACAAGCGCTAATGACGGCAGTGAAAATAAGGGCACTATGGTCACAACAGACATTATTTTGAATGAATGCAATCAAGATAATTTAATTGCCTTGAAGAGGCAACGGATGTCGGATCCGTACAAATTAAAAGGAGTTAATGGCAATACTAATCTTGGGGGATTTGATGAGTGTGGATCAGAGAGAACTGTTACACAGATATGCATTGAAAAAGAAGTGGGACCAAACAGGTTGAAACAATATATCACGGTGAGAGTGAGATAAATGGGTTTTTACAAAGGGAAGAGGCCCACAAGGTTAGTCATAATGCTGGGCAGCTTTTGGGCAATTCAACCAATGGGCTTCAAGAAGATTGTTGGCGTGATGGGCTGCTGGGTGGAGCCAAACTGCTCCAACTAGGCGGACCCCAAGGAAAGCTAAGTGGGGCAACTATTCAACAGGGAGACGGGCGCTTGCTGGGTACCGCGCATCCTTGCGGAACTGGGCCTGGAGAGCATGTTGGGGCTAGCAAGGAACCAAAACGTGGGAAGGAAGACGGGCTGGGCCAGGCGCGTCCTCGTGGATCCGGGTCGAAGAAGCAGGGTAGGGTGGGCCAGCAACCTCAACGCGGAGCTGATTCGGGTCAGCTGCTTCCCTGCGCTCCCGGGTCGAGGAAGGTGGAAGCTATCTTAGCCAGGGACGCTCTCCACAAGACTGACTGCACGACTCCTCCCTTGGGGGATGAGGTGGATAACCGGGGTGTCACGTTTCCCTGTGTGTCGAGGAGGGGAGCTTCCGACTGGCCTGGCGACGCTGATGGCTGGCCTGGCGAGAGAGAAGAGGAACGAAGCCGTGCAGAGGTACAGTGCGCCGGTGAAGGAACTGAGGGAAGGGTGGTTCAAAAAACGGCGGCTGCCGTTGATGACAAACCGGAAGTGGAGGGTCCTATTAATGAAGAAACTGGCCGGTCTGAACAAGGATACCAACATATGCTATGTCAGGGAAAAGTGAGCGAATTGGAAGAGCTAGTAGGGGAAGATGAAGGTGTGGGTCAAGGGAATGTGAAGGACTGGGATAATGAAGATGCTGGTTCCGAGACAGAATTTGAAAATGCACTACCAGATTCTGAACAGAGGGGTACGTAGGCAGGATAGTTAGTAGAGAATAAGGAAACATTGAAGCTAGCAGTGGAGTCAGGTGCGATTTTCTATGACGATGAAGAAGATATTATGGCGATCCTACAAAGTCAGAATGAAGCAATTGCAGAAAAAAGAAAATTGGCAAAATAGAAGGAGAAAGCTAGGAGAAGCAGGCCCAAACAACATAACAAGGTGTGTAGAAATTATTTTAAATGATTTATAGTTGTTGGAATGTTAGAGGCCTAGGAGGGTATGGAAAGTGGTTGGTGCACGAAATTGGAAATCACAATTCTTCACAAATTCGCACAACTAACCAGCAAGTGCACTGGGTCGTCCAAGTAATACCTTACGTGAGTAAGGGTCGATCCCACGGAGATTGTTGGCTTGAAGCAAGCTATGGTTATCTTGTAACTCTTAGTCAGGATATAATATCAATAATAATTTTTAGTTTGAATTGTAAAAAGTAAAAAGGCAGAACACAAATAATACTTGTTATGCAGTAATAGAGAATATGTTGGAGTTTTGGAGATGCTTTGTCTTCTGAATCTCTGCTTTCCTCTATCTTCTTGTTCACGCACGCACGTTCCTTCTATGGCAAGCTTTATGTTGGTGGATCACCGTTGTTAATGGTTTCCATCCGTCCTTTCAGTGAAAAGGGTCCAGGTGCGCTGTCACCGCACGACTAATGATCTGTAGGTTCTCAATCATACCGGAATAGGATTTACTATTCTTTTGCGTTGTCACTACGCCCAGCACTCGCGAGTTTGAAGCACGTTACAGCCATCCAATCCTTGAATCCTACTCGGAATACCACAGACAAGGTTTAGACTTTCCGGATTCTCAAGGATGCTGCCAATGGATTCTAGCTTATACCACGAAGATTCTGATCAAGGAATCCAAGAGATATTCATTCAATCTAATGTAGAACTGAGGTGGTTGTCAGGAACGCGTTCATAGTTTGAGAATGGTGATGAGTGTCACGGATCATCCCATCCATCATATTGAAGTGCGAATGAACATCTTAGATAGAAACAAACGTGTTTGAATAGAAAACAGAAATACTTGCATTAATTCATCGAGACACAGCAGAGCTCCTCACCCCCAACAATGGAGTTTAGAGACTCATGCCGTCAAAAAGTACACAGTTCAGATCTAAAATTGTCATGAGATGCAAAATAAATCTCTAAAAGTTGTTTAAATACTAAACTAGTAACCTAGGTTTACAGAAAATGAGTAAACTATGATAGATAGTGCAGAAATCCACTTTGGGGGCCCACTTGGTGTGTGCTGGGGCTGAGACTAAAGCTTCTCATGTGCCTGGGCTGTTTTGGGCATTCAACGCCAGGCTATAACCTGTTTCTGGCGTTGAACTCCAACTTGTAACGTGTTTTTGGCGCTGGACGCTAGACTGCAACATGGAACTGGCATTGAACGCCAGTTTACGTCATTTATCCTTGAGCAAAGTATAGACTATTATATATTTCTGGAAAGCCCTGGATGTCTACTTTCTAACGCAATTGGAAGCGCATCAATTGGACTCCTGTAGCTCCAGAAATTTCATTCCGAGTGCAGAGAGGTCAGGATCCAACAACATCAGCAGTCCTTTTTCAGCCTGAATCAGATTTTTGCTCAGCTCTCTCAATTTCAGCCAGAAAATACCTGAAATTACAGAAAAACACACAAACTCATAGTAAAGTCCAGAAATATGAATTTTGCCTAGAAACTAATGAAAATAAACTAAAAACTAACTAAAACATACTAAAAACTATATGAAATTAATCCCAAAAAGCGTATAAAATATCCGCTCATTACAAAACCAAACTTAAACTGTTGCTTGTTCTCAAGCAACTAGACAAATAAAATAGAATACAAATAAGTCAAGAAGCAATGATATCTCAGATTTTTTGAGTGAAGCTCAGATTCTAATTAGATGGGCGGGGCTAGTAGCTTTTTGCTTCCGAACAGTTTTGGCATCTCACTTCATCCATTGAAGCTCAGAATGATTGGCATCTATAGGAACTTAGAATTTAGATAGTGTTATTGATTCTCCTAGTTCAGTATGTTGAGTCTTGAACACAACTACTTTTATGAGTCTTGGCCGTGGCCCTAAGCACTTTGTTTTCCAGTATTACCACCGGATACATAAATGCCACAGACACATAATTGGGTGAACCTTTTCAGATTGTGACTCAGCTTTGCTAAAGTCCCCAATTAGAGGTGTCCAGGGTTCTTAAGCACACTCTTCTTTTTGCTTTGGACCTTGACTTTAACCGCTCAGTCTCAAGTTTTCACTTGACACCTTCACGCCACAAGCACATGGTTAGGGACAGCTTGGTTTAGCTGCTTAGACCAGGATTTGATTCCCTTGGCCCTCCTATCCACTGATGCTCAAAGCCTTGGATCCTTTTTATTGCCCTTGCCTTTTGGTTTTAAGGGTTATTGGTTTTTTCTGCTTGCTTTTTTCTTTTTGCAAGCTTTGTATTCACTGCTTTTTCTTGCTTCAAGAATCATTTTTATGATTTTTCAGATTACCAATAACATGTCTCATGTTTATCATTCTTTCAAGAGCCAACATATTTAACATTCAAGAACATCAAATTCCAAAGACATATGCACTGTTCAAGCATTCATTCAGAAGGCAGAAAGCATTGCCACCACATGTAATTAATCAGAATTTCTTGTATTAAAAACTCGAAAAATATTGCCTCCTTATCCTAAAGAAAATCTTCTATTTTATTCATGTTTAATGATGATGAGAAAAATAAATTATAGCTTAATTGGAGATAAAATAACTACTAATTACTACTATAACTACTAAGGTAGAACTCAAATAAGAACAATTATCACAGAGTTAAGGCTAAGATTAGGGCTCAACAACCTTGAGTTTGGGATGTGGACGTTCCTCTAGTCTGTGGAGTGCTTGGTCCTTCAAGAGATAACTTCTGACGCTTCAGTTCCTTTAAGTCACGCCCTTGCTCTTCTTGTTCCCTGAGAAGTTTCCAGAGCATACTGTTTTGATTTTGCTGTTCTTCCTTTATTTGGTCCATAGATTCTTGCAACTTGGTGACAGATGCTTCAAGCTGTTCCCAATATTCAAATTGAGGGACTTCCGGGAGGAATTCTTGCGCCCTCCTCTTGATGGGGTCATCCTGCATTTGTTGTTTTTCCATTGTGGTTTTAGTGATTGGTTGCTCCACAGAGATATACTCTGTTATTCCCATCTTTACTCCAGCATCTTTGCAAAGCATAGAGATTAAGCTTGGATAAGCCAACCTGGCATCCTTGGAGTTCTTGTTAGCAAGTATGTAAAATTCAGATGGAATCAGTTGATGAACTTCTACTTCTTTTCCCAATATAATGCAATGGATCATCACTGCTCTTTTAACAGTGACTTCAGAATGGTTGCTTGTGGGCAATATAGAACGCCCAATAAAGTCCAGCCATCCTCTGGTAACTGGTTTGAGATCTTCTCTCTTGAGTTGATTTGGGACACCTTTGCTGCTGGTGGTCCACCTGGCTCCAGGGATGCATATATCCTCTAGAATTTTATCCAGGCCCTTGTTTGTTCTCATCATTCTCCTATTGAAGGAGTCTGGGTCATCTTTCAGCTAAGGTAGCTTAAAGATCTCCCTGATTTTGTCAGGGTGGATGTGAACAATCTTTCCTCTGACCAAAGTTCGATAGTCATAGAGGGCAGTTCCAGATATTCTCTGCCTGTCTGTTTGTCACAGATTAGCGTAGAATTTCTGAACCATATTCCTTCCCACTTTCGTTTCAGGATTAGCCAGGACTTCCCAGTTCCTGTTTCGAATATGCTCTTGGATCTCCGGATATTCATCTTCTTTCAGATTGAACTTGACTTCCGGGATCACTGATCTTAGACCCATTATTTTGTAGTAATGGTTTGAATGTTCTTTGGTTAAGAACCTCCCTTGATTCCAAAGTGGTTTTGGAATACTCTCTTTCTTGCCTCTTGGAGTGGGTTGTTTTCCTTTAGGAGCCATGATCTTAGTGGGTATGGTTTAGTGATCACGGATAAATACACCAAACTTAGAGGTTTGCTTGTCCTCAAGCAAAAGAAAAGAAAGGAGAGGGATAGAAGGAGAGCTAGTGTTGAATGGTGGATGAGAGGAGGGAGGCCGAATGTGTTTTTAAAAGGGAAAGGGGGTGGGTTTTCGAAAATAAGGAGAAAGATAAGATAGAAGATATGATTTAAAAAGAAATAAGTATGATAAGAAAAGATATAATTTAAAATTGAGAAGATATGAAAGATATTTGAAAAAGATAATATGGAGATTTGAAAAAGATATTGATTAGTTGAAAAGATTTTAGAATGAAAAGAGATAGATTTGTTTTGAAAATTTGAAAAAGAGTTGAATTGGATTGAAAAAAAGGATTTGTGCTTATGGATTAAGATACATTTGATATTTTTAAAGTAGGGTTTTAGAAATTAGGGATTTTAGAAATCAGGGTTTGTAACATGTTTATGCAAGAAATCATGAATTGAAACATGAAAATTAAAATGAAAATGAAAAATATGAAGTAAAAACGAAATTACCTCCTCCCCACCATCCTGGCGTTAAACGCCCAAACGCTGCATGTTTTGGGCGTTTAACGCCCAATTGCTGCTTCTCCTGGGCGTTCAATGCCCAGTTGTTGCTTCTTTCTGGCGTTGAACGCCAGGAACTCCTTTGTCACTGGGCGTTTTTCTGAACGCCCAGGACGCTGTAAATCTGGCGTTAAACGAAGGAGCTTCTTTCTGGCGTTCAACGCCCAGAAGATGCTTCTTTCTGGCATTTAACGCCCAGATAGCTATCCCTACTGGCGTTTAACGCCCAGTGGATGCTTCTTTTGGGCGTTGAACGCCCAATTGTGTCTCTTACTGGCGTTTTCTTACCAGTGAGCTCTTTTTCTCTGTTTTGTGTGCTGAATCCTTCTGTAACCCTGTAAACTTATGCAATTGACTTTTTACCTTAGTATCAATGAACTTTATATAAACAAATAAAATCAAGAATAGGGCAAAATGCTTAGAGGAAGTGATGCCAATGGCTGGGTTGCCTCCTAGCAAGCGCTTCTTTATTATCTTTAGCTGGACCTTGCTGAGCTTTTTAATCTAGCCTCAGCCTTGAGCATTCTTGCTCAACATTACCTTCAAGATAATGCTTGATTCTCTGTCCATTAACAATGAACTTTCTATCAGAGTCAATGTCTTGAAGCTCAACATAACCATATGGTGATACACTTGTAATCACATATGGTCCCCTCCACCGGGACTTCAGTTTCCCGGGGAATAGCCTGAGCCTAGAGTTAAACAATAGAACCTTTTGTCCTGATTCAAAGATTCTAGAAGATAGCTTTCTGTCATGCCATCTTTTTCTCTTTATAAAGCTTGGCATTTTCAAAAGCAGTGAATCTGAATTCCTCTAGCTCATTCAGCTGGAGCAATCTCTTTTCTCCAGCTAGTTTGGCATCAAAGTTTAGGAATCTGGTTGCCCAGTAGGCCTTATGTTCCAGTTCCACAGGCAGGTGACAAGCCTTACCATACACAAGTTGGTACGGAGAGGTCCCTATAGGAGTCTTGAATGCTGTTCTGTAAGCCCACAGAGCATCATCCAAGCTTCGTGCCCAATCCTTTCTACGGGTACTTACAGTCCGTTCCAGGATTCTTTTCAGTTCTCTGTTAGAAACTTCAGCTTACCCATTTGTCTGTGGATGATATAGAGTCGCCACCTTGTGGCGAATCCCATACCGGACTATGGCGGAGTAAAGCTGTTTGTTACAGAAGTGAGTGCCCCCATCACTGATTAGTACCCTAGGGACACCAAATCTGCTGAATATATGTTTCTGGAGGAACTTCAGTACTGTTTTAGTATCATTGGTGGGTGTGGCAATGGCCTCTACCCATTTCGATACATAGTCAACTGCCACCAGAAATATAAGTGTTTGAGTATGATGGTGGGAAAGGTCTCATGAAATCAATTCCCCATACATCAAACAACTCAATCTCCAAGATTCCTTGTTGAGGCATGGCGTGACTATGAGGCAAATTACCAGCTCTCTGGCAACTGTCACAGTTACGTACAAACTCTCGGGAATCTCTGTAGAGTGTAGGCCAGTAGAAACCACATTGGAGGACCTTGGTGGCTGTTCGCTCACCTCCGCAATGGCCTCCATATTGTGATCCATGGCAATGCTATAGGATCCTCTGTGCTTCTTCTCTAGCCACACACCTACGTATTATTCCGTCTGCACATCTCTTAAAGAGATAGGGTTCATCCCACAAGTAGTACTTTGCATCAGAAATTCATTTTTTCTTTTGTTGCCTGCTGTATGCCTTGGGTATGAACCTTGCAGCTTTATAGTTTGCAATGTCTGCAAACCATGGTATTTCCTGAATGGCGAACAAATGCCCATCCGGAAAGGTTTCAGAGATCTCAATAGAGGGGAGGACGCCCCTTCCACTGGTTCTATCCGGGACAGATGATCAGCCACTTGGTTCTCTGTCCCTTTTCTGTCTCTTATTTCTATATCAAACTCTTGCAGAAGCAACACCCATCTTATGAGCCTGGGTTTTGAATCCTGCTTTGTGAGTAGATATTTAAGAGCAGCATGGTCAGTGTACACAATCACTTTTGATCCTACTAAGTATGATCTAAACTTGTCAATGGCATAGACCACTGCAAGCAATTCCTTTTCTGTGGTTGTGTAATTTTTCTGGGCATCATTTAAAATACGGCTAGCATAATAAATGACATGCAGAAGTTTATCATGCCTCTGCCCCAGTACTGCACCAACAGCGTGATCACTGGCATCACACATTAATTCGAATGGCAATGTCCAGTCTGGTGCAGAGATAACTGGTGCTGTGACCAGCTTAGCTTTCAGAGTTTCAAACGCCTGCAGGCACTCTGTGTCAAACACAAATGGCGTGTCAGCAACTAGCAGATTGCTTAGAGGTTTTGCAATTTTTGAAAAATCCTTTATAAACCTCCTGTAGAATCCTGTATGCCACAGAAAGCTTCTGATTGCCTTAACATTGGCAGGTGGTGGTAATTTTTCAATTACCTCTATTTTAGCTTGATCCACCTCTATTCCCTTGTTTGAAATTTTATGCCCAAGGACAATCCCTTCAGTCACCATAAAGTGACTTTTTTCCAGTTTAAAACCAGGTTGGTCTCTTGGTATCTTTTCAAAAAAAATGTCAGGTGATCAAGACAGGAGCTGAATGAGTCTCCATATACTGAGAAGTCATCCATGAAGACTTCCAGAAAATTTTCCACTATATCAGAGAAAATAGAGAGCATGCATCTCTGAAAGGTTGCATGCGCATTACACAGCCCAAATGGCATCCTTCTGTAAGCAAATACTCCAGATGGACATGTGAATGCTGTTTTCTCTTGATCCTGGGGATCTACTGCAATTTGGTTGTAGCCTGAATAGCCATCCAAAAAGCAGTAATAATCATGACCTGCTAGTCTCTCTAGCATCTGGTCTATGAATGGTAAAGAGAAATGATCCTTCCTGGTGGCTGTATTGAGCCTTCTGTAGTCAATACACATGCGCCACCCTGTAACTGTTCTTGTAGGAACTAGTTCATTTTTTCATTATGAACCACTGTCATGCCTCCCTTTTTGGGGACAACTTGAACAGGGTTCACCCAGGGGCTATCAGAAATAGGATAAATAATCCCAGCCTCCAGTAATTTGGTGACCTCTTTTTGCACCACTTCCTTCATTGCAGGATTTAGCCGCCTCTGTAGTTGAACCACTGGCTTAGCATTGTCCTCCAATAAGATCTTGTGCATGCATCTAGCTGGGCTTATGCCCTTAAGGTCACTTATGGACCACCCAAGAGCTGTCTTGTGTGTCCTTAGCACTTGAATTAGTACTTCCTCTTCCTGTGGATTTAAAGCAAAGCTTATGATCACTGGAAAAGTATCACCTTCTCCCAGAAATGCATATTTCAGGGATGGTGGTAATGGTTTGAGCTCGGGTTTAGGAGGTTTTTCCTCTTCCTGAGGAAATTTCAGAGACTCTTTCAATTCCTCTGAATCCTCTAGATCAGGCGAAACATCTTTAAAGATATCTTCCAACTCTGATTCGAGACTCTCAGCCATGTTGATCTCCTACACCAAAGAGTCAATAAGATCAACTTTCATGCAGTCTTTTGGTGTGTCTGGATGCTGTATGGCATTGACAGCATTCAACTTAAACTCATCCTCATTGACTCTCAGGGTGACTTTCCCCTTTTGGACATCAATGAGAGTTCGTCCAGTTGCTAGGAAAGGTCTTCCTAGAATGAGAGTAGCACTCTTGTGCTCCTCCATTTCCAGCACTACAAAGTCAGTGGGAAAGGCGAATGGTCCAACCCTGACAATCATGTCCTCAATCACGCCTGATGGGTATTTAATGGAGCCATCAGCAAGTTGGAGACATATCCGGGTTGGTTTAACTTCTTCAGTTAAACCAAGCTTTCTGATAGTGGATGCAGGTATTAGGTTGATGCTTGCCCCAAGACCACATAAGGCTGTCCTGGTGCAATTACCCTCTAATGTGCATGGTATCAGAAAGCTTCCGGGATCTTTAAGCTTTTCTGGAAAGTTTTTCAGAATGACTGCACTGCATTCTTCAGTGAGGAGAACTCTTTCAGTTTCTCTCCAATCCTTCTTATGACTCAAGATCTCTTTCATGAACTTGGCATAAGAAGGTATTTGCTCAAGTGCCTCTGTAAACAGAATCTTTATTTCAAGAGTCCTGAGATAATCTGCAAAGCGAGCAAATTGCTTATCCTGCTCCTCTTGGCGGAGTTTTTGAGGATAAGGTATCTTGGCTTTATACTCCTCAACCTTGGTTGCTGCAGGTTTATTTCCTACAGAAGTGGTTGAAGAAGTCTTTTTAGAGGGGTTGTCATCAGCACTTGTGTGTGTCTGATCCCTCATTGGCATTTGAGTGCCAGGGTTGGAAGCTGGAGTGATGTTAGACGCCAACTCCTCATCTGCTCCTGGCGTCTGAACGCCAGAACTGTGCTTCCTTTGGGCGTTCAACGCTAGTTCCTTGCTTATTTCTGGCGTTGAACGCCAGTCCTGAGCATGGTTTGGGCGTTCAGCGCCAGTCTTCCACCCAATCTCTGGCGTTTTAGCGCCAGAATTATTTCTCTCTGGGCTCTTACTGTCCTCAGATAGATTTTGAGTAGTTTGCTCATTTCTTGGCTTCCTGCTACCTTGAGTTGGGGTATTTAATATCTTTCCACTTCTTAATTGAACTGCTTGGCATTCTTCTGTTATTTGTTTTGACAGCTGCTGCTTTGTTTGCTTTAATTGTACTTCCATATTTATATTAGCCATCCTTGTCTCTTGTAGTTTATCCTTGAATTCGGCTAACTGCTTTGTTAGAAAATCCAATTGCTGATTGAATTCAGCAGCTTGTTCTACAGGACTGAGTTCAGCAGTTACTGTTTTAGCCTCTTCTTTCATGGAAGGGTCACTGCTTAGGTACAGATGCTAATTTCTGGCAACTGTATCAATGAGCTCTTGAGCTTCTTCAATTGTCTTTCTCATGTGGATAGATCCACCAGCTGAGTAATCTAGAGAGATCTGAGCTCTTTCTGTAAGCCCATAATAGAAGATGTCTAACTGAACCCACTCCGAAAACATTTCAGAGGGGCATTTTCTTAGCATCTCTCTGTATCTCTCCCAGGCATCATAAAGAGATTCATTATCTCCTTGTTTAAAGCATTGGATGTCCAGCCTTAGCTGTGTCATCCGTTTTGGAGGAAAGTATTGATTCAGGAATTTTTCTGTCAACTGTTTCCATGTCTTTATGCTAGCCTTAGGTTGGTTATTTAACCACCTCTTAGCTTGGTCTTTTACAGCAAATGGGAACAGTAATAATCTGTAGACATCCTGATCTACTTCCTTATCATGTACTGTGTCAGCAATTTGTAAAAACTGTGCCAGAAACTCTGTAGGTTCTTCCTGTGGAAGACCGAAATACTGGCAACTTTGCTGCACCATGATAATGAGCTGAGGATTCAACTCGAAGCTACTGACTCCAATGGAGGGTATACTGATACTACTCCCATATGAAGTAGTAGTGGGGTTAGCATATGACCCCAGAGTCCTTCTGGACTGTTCATTTCCACTTAGATCTATGATGGAGAAAGGGAGATGATGTAAAAAAAAATTATTTTTATTTATTTATTTATTTATTTCGAAAATAAAATAAATTAAAATAAAATAAAATAAATAGGTGAAGATTTTCGAAAAATGAAAAGAGTGGTTTAGGAAGTTTTGAAAAAGATATGATTTTTGAAAAAGGTTTTAAATTTTGAAATAAAAATCTGAATTTTAAGAGCAATTTTCAAAAATTTGCTTTAAAATGGAGAGAAAATATATTTTTTTGAATTTGATAAGGAGAGAGAAAAATAATAAAATAGCACAAGATTTAAAATTTTTAGATCTAATACTCCTTGTTTTCGAAAATTTTGGAGGGAAAACACCAAGGAACACCAAACTTAAAAATTTTAAGATCAAGACACAAAGAAAAGTCAAGAACACCTTGAAGACTCACAAGAACAACAAGAACATGAAGATAGAACACCAAACTTAAAATTTTTAAAAAAACCAAACTAAAATTTTCGAAAACCAAAGAAAATCAACAAGAAAACACCAAACTTAAAGTTTGGCACAAGATTTAATAGAAAAATTATTTTTGAAAAAGAAGATTTTGAAAAGAATATACCCAATTACCAAGAACATAGACCAACGCTCTAGCTAATTGGGCAGTAAATGTAACACTTGTTTTGAAGAAGTATTTTTAATAACTAAGAAAAATTTTTGAAAAATTTAAAAAAAAGAAAATAAGAATTTTAAAAAGAAAATTTCAACCAAAAACAATAATGGATGACTCTAAACCAAAAAGAAAAATTTTTCCTAATCTAAGCAACAAAATAAACCGTCAGTTGTCCAAACACGAACAATTCCCGGCAACGGCGCCAAAAACTTGGTGCACGAAATTGGAAATCATAATTCTTCACAAATTCGCACAACTAACTAGCAAGTGCACTGGGTCGTCCAAGTAATACCTTACATGAGTAAGGGTCGATCCCACGGAGATTGTTGGCTTGAAGCAAGCTATGCTTATCTTGTAACTCTTAGTCAGGATATAATATCAATAATAATTTTTAGTTTGAATTGTAAAAAGTAAAAGGGCAGAACACAAATAATACTTGTTATGTAGTAATAGAGAATATGTTGGAGTTTTGGAGATGCTTTGTCTTCTGAATCTCTGCTTTCCTCTGTCTTCTTGTTCACACATGCACGTTCCTTCTATGGCAAGCTGTATGTTGGTGGATCACCGTTGTTAATGGTTTCTATCCGTCCTCTCAGTGAAAAGGGTCCAGGTGCGCTGTCACTGCACGGCTAATCATCTGTAGGTTCTCAATCATACCGGAATAAGATTTACTATCCTTTTGCATTGTCACTACGCCCAGAACTCGCGAGTTTGAAGCGCGTTACAGCCATCCAATCCTTGAATCCTATTTGAAATACCACAGACAAGGTTTAGACTTTCCGGATTCTCAAGGATGCTGCCAATGGATTCTAGCTTATACCACGAAGATTCTGATCAAGGAATCCAAGAGATATTCATTCAATCTAATGTAGAACTGAGGTGGTTGTCAGGCATGCGTTCATAGTTTGAGAATGGTGATGAGTGTCACAGATCATCACATCCATCATATTGAAGTGCGAATGAACATCTTAGATAGAAACAAACGTGTTTGAATAGAAAATAGAAATACTTGCATTAATTCATCGAGACACAGCAGAGCTCCTCACCCCCAACAATAGAGTTTAGAGACTCATGCCGTCAAAAAGTACACAGTTCAGATCTAAAATTGTCATGAGATGCAAAATAAATCTCTAAAAGTTGTTTAAATACTAAACTAGTAACCTAGGTTTACAGAAAATGAGTAAACTATGATAGATAGTGCAGAAATCCACTTCTGGGGCCCACTTGGTGTGTGCTGGGACTGAGACTAAAGCTTCTCACGTGCCTGGGCTGTTTTGGGCGTTCAACGCCAGGCTGTAACCTGTTTCTGGCGTTGAACTCCAACTTGTAACGTGTTTCTGGCGCTGGACGCCAGACTGCAACATGGAACTGGCGTTGAATGCCAGTTTACATAATTTATTCTTGAGCAAAGTATGGACTATTATATATTGCTGGAAAGTCCTGGATGTCTACTTTCCAACGCAATTGGAAGCGCGTCAATCGGACTCCTGTAGCTCCAGAAATTCCATTCCGAGTGCAGAGAGGTCAGGATCCAATAGCATCAGCAGTCCTTTTTCAGCCTGAATAAGATTTTTGCTCAGCTCCCTCAATTTCAGCCAGAAAATACCTGAAATTACAGAAAAATACACAAACTCATAGTAAAGTCCAGAAATATGAATTTTGCCTAGAAACTAATGAAAATAAACTAAAAACTAACTAAAACATACTAAAAACTATATGAAATTAATCCCAAAAAGCGTATAAAATATCCACTCATCAGTGATGTATGGTGAAAGAGTTGAAGAAAAAATATAGATTGAATATGCTAGGCTTGATTGAAATCAAGAAGGAGGCTATGTCTAGGTTTGATGTAGCACGTTTGTGGGGTTGTGATATAGTGGATTGGGAGTTTGTAGAGTCTGTTGGTGCATCGGGTAGTTTGTTGTTAATGTGGGATAATTTTTTATTTACAAGATTGAATTGCTTTAAAGGGGATGGCTGGCTGTGCGTTGAGGGTTTTCTGACAAAAAATAATTTCAAGTGTGCTTTCTACTTGGTATATGGTGCACATGTTCGGAGTGAGAAACTGATAATGTGGGAGGAGTTAAGCTACTTGGTGGGTCTATGTCAGGTTCCGTTTTGCTTCATGGGAGACTTCAATGAGATACTACATTTGGAAGAAAGGAAAGGTGCTACTAGTATACCAGCATCTGCGGAGGATTTTAAGGAATGGGTACAAGATTTGCAGTTAGTCGATTTACCATTAACTGACCGGAAGTTCACATGGTTTCGAGGTCAATCTTGTAGCCGCATTGATAGGATTCTGGTCAGTTTGGAGTGGCTTGAGGAGTTCACAGACACTCGTTTGAAAGGAGGACCGCGAGGCCTATCAGATCATTATCCATTGATTCTAAAAGACTCTAGAATTTGTGTGAGCCCAAGACCTTTTTGCAGCTTGGATTCCTAGTTTACACATGAAGGATTTCTGAAGTTGGTAAAGGATGAGTGGAGGAAACTGGGAGACGACATGTTTACAAACAAGCTGAAGGCGTTGACAGTACCACTCAGGAGATGGCATATGGATAATTTTGGGGATATGGATAACAGGATAAAGAAGTTTGAGGAGGAGATCAAGAAGATCGATGATAAGGTCAGTGCTGGTAGTTATGATGGAACAATGTAGGCTAGATGTAAGGCTCTGGTGACTTGCTGTGCGAAGTGGTATGTCAGAAAAGAGGTGCATTGGAAGCAGATGTCCAGATCCAAGCATGCTAGAGATATGGACAGGAACACTAGATACTTCCATAACTTAGCATCGGTAAGAAGGAGGAACAACATAATCGATTCTTTACTGATTAATGGAAGGTTGGTTCGGAATCAGGCCAAAATAAAGACTGAGATTGTGGGTTTTTATAAAGAACTGTATAGGCAGGAGCATGCCCCTTTGATTGGGATCCGTGATGGGCTGGTTGAGCAGATTACTGACGAAGAGGCAGCAATGTTAGAGGAAATGCCATCGACGGAGGAAGTACGAGAGGCAGTTTGGGATTGTGAGTCCAGTAAAGCTCCAGGTAGTGATGGCTACAATATGAACTTCATAAAGAAATGCTGGGATGAGCTTGGTCAGGAGTTTACTGCAGCCGTGTTGAACTTTTTTCAGAATGCAAAGCTACCAGCAGATGCTAATGTTACTTGGGTGGCGCTAGCTCCAAAATTTGTGGGGGCCAAGGAAATCAAAGACTTAAGACCGATTAGTATGGTTGGTTGTGTCTATAAGGTGATATCAAAAGTGCTGGTAAGAAGAATGCGATCAGTGATGCCGCATCTAGTGGGGGAGACTCAGTCTGCATTTGTAAAGGGTCGCAAAATACATGATGGTGCCCTCATTGCTTGTGAGACAGTTCACTGGCTTATGCTGCGAAAGAAGCAAGCGGCAATTGTTAAATTGGATTTTCAGAAAGCCTATGACAGAGTGAGATGGAGCTTTGTGGATATAGTGCTACAGAAGATGGGTTTTGGTAGTAGATGGAGGACCTGGGTGAAGGAATGTGTGACTACAGCTTCTATGTCAGTATTGATCAATGGGTCTCCAACCAAGCCGTTCAAGATGGAGAGGGGCCTCAGACAAGGCGATCCTCTCTCTCCCTTCCTGTTTGTTCTCGTTGTTGATGTTCTGCACAGGATGGTGGGGGAGGCGGTTAGAAATAGCAGAATATCTCCACTGCTGGTGGGAAGGGACAATATAGAATTATCGCACCTCCAATTTATGGACGACACCATCTTATTTTGTCCACAGGAAACAGAGACGCTAGTGAATTACCAGAGGCTCCTGCGTTGTTTTGAGTTAATGTTTGGCCTGAGTATCAACTTTGAAAAATCAAGCCTAATTTCAGTTAACTGTGAGAAGGACTGGGTGACGAATATGTGTGGTCTGTTGGGTTGTGGCAAAGCGGTATTACCTGTCAGGTACTTAGGAATTCCTCTTGGTGCTAATCCTCGATTGGTGAAGATCTGGAAACCAATCATTGACAAGGTTGAAGACAAGCTGAGCTTATGGAAAGCTAGGTCTCTCAACAAAGCGGGTAAGTTGGTCCTTATAAAATCTGTTCTCAATAGCCTGCCGGTTTACTACTTAAGCTTGTATAAGATGCCAAAGGGGGTTGCAGAAAGGATCATTGGGCTTCAAAGAAGATTTTTGTGGAGTAAAGAAGATGGGAATAATGGGATACCACTGGTGAAATGGGAGGTGGTTCAGGCTCCGAAAAAGCTAAGTGGTTTGGGGGTGGGGGATGCACTAATTATGAATGTGGCGCTACTGTTCAAGTGGTGGTGGCGCTTTTCAAAGGAGGACTGCCCGCTTTGGAAGAAGATTGTTTGCTCTTGTAATCAGTTGGACCCATCTGTAATGGTATCAAACCAACCTTTGCCATCAAGAGGGGGCCGTGGAAAGATATTTGCCAGCTTAATATTAAGGAGCAACAGGCAAGAGATATGATGATCAGGGGTCTGTCGATGGAGGTGGGAAATGGCAGAAACATTCGTTTTTGGGAGGATGAGTGGTTACAAGATGGATCTTTGAAAGAATGTTTTCCAAGACTCTTTTCTGTTTCAAATCAACAAGGATCCGTAATAGGGGACTGTGGGTTTTGGGATGGGTTAGAGTGGGTATGAGACTTCCAATGGAGGAGGAAACTCTTCCAATGGGAGCTAGAGTTGCTCAATCAATTACATGACCGGTTGAGGGTTGTGAGGTTATCAGTTGATAGAGAGGATTCAGTGGTATGGAAATTTGATAAAAATAGAGTTTTTTCTACTAACTCTTTTGTGCAGGTGCTACAAAATGAGACTCTCCCAGCCGACATCACGAGTTACAACTTCACAAGCTCCATTTGGAGAGGCTTGGTTCCTCCAAGAGTTGAACTCTTTGCTTGGTTTGTGCTAGTTGGCAGGGTAAATATGAAGGAGAGGTTGAGTAGACTTGGCATTATTAATCATCAGGACAATAATTGTGTATTGTGTAAAAAGGACATAGAATTTGTACATCATCTATTTTTTGCCTGTGAGTTCACGTGGCAGGTGTGGTGTGCATGGCTGACGTTTTCTGATAGAGCTTGGGCCATCCCAGGAACCACTAAAGAGTTCTTTGAGAGCTGGATCGAAGCAACAGGTGAGAAGTCTGAGCAAAGGAAATGGCTTATAGGATTCTGTGCGGTTATTTGGAACATCTGGTTGGAGCGGAATAGCAGAGTTTTTCAGCGGGTAGAGACAAGTGTTGAAGGAGTAAAGATCATGTCTTTCTTGAGTTACAAGGAATGGTGTGGAGTTGATCCGTTTGGTTGTTGATGGCAATGTCAGAGATGACAACGGATACTAACTTTTCAGTTATGTTTGTGTTTATTTTTGTTTGTCCTAATTCCTTCTGCTCCACTTTATTGTGTTGAGCTACTTTTGTTCAAAAAAAAAAAAAAATTTAAAATCAATCCAATTCAATAATCCATTGTTTATCACAATTTGTTTATCGATCTGCATAGTGTAGTGATAACCAAGTTGCAAGTTCACGTGTTTGGATAAGGCGCTTCATATGATGATTATGATATACTACTTGGTACTACTTTCATTCAATTAATGTCTACTCTGATCTCATCCGCTTTTAATTCCGATGCTGCCATTGAATTCCTGCTATTTGAAACGAGGCACCATGTGTTTCAATTAGCCGTTTTGAATTCTTTGTAGTATCAACTTTTAACATTGTTCTTCTTAGATTTGTGTGGATGTGCATTTATTAGCGGTTTTGAATTCTTTGTAGTCGTCACAACAATTAGAATTTCTTGTTATAAAATTATTTATTTTAAAAATTTAAATTAGTGAATATAGAAGTACATGTATAATTATATATCTAATAAATACAATAAAATTTAGATATATTTGATAATACTCAAAGAAAGACATATGTTGTTAGAATTGAAATATATTGCATCAATATTTATTTTCAAAAAAAAAATATTAGTATCATTTCCGTATTTTAAAGTCATATCATTTATGTGTTTTTTTTATTGGTTTAATTTTTTTAAAAAAATAATTTTATAACGTGATATCAGAACTTATACATGATCAAAGTCTAAAACTCAATCCTTATTATCTCAAAAAAAAAAATATATATATATATATATATAAAAGATAAATATAAAAAAAATTATGTAAAACATTTATGTAAATCCAAAAAAAAAATTTTAATAAAAAAACGTGTTAAAAATATAATTATTCATATATTTTAGAGGAGTAGTTTCATGATGTTAGACAAAAAATAATTCTTTGTTTTTTTTTTATAATTCTTTAATTTATGTCAATACTACAACTAAAACATTGAGACACTCATAAAAAAAAAAGTATTTTTGGAATTAAGTTTGTAAAATAAAATTTAAAAATTGTTAATTTATTTATTATTTATAATAGAACAAAAAATCGAGTAAAACACATAATTATATCTTAGTATCTTAATGTACCCTTCGATACAAATACAGTCTTAGTGATTAATTACCAATTAACAACCTAAACCCCGAAACAGATAAGTGTTCTTATAAATTTGAGTTGTCTTGGATGAAATTTCAAGAATAATATTACCATGGGAAGAATTTAAAGAAAGGGATTTAAATAACTGTCTCTTATGAGCGTGGAAATCCATGCATGATGGAGGGGAAATGGCATTAACAGGTTGCTATGAAGCTTCTGGTAATATTTTCCGGCACCAAAATTGTACTTATGTACGTATTAATTAAGGTCAAGAAAAGGATAATAGAAAAAAGAAAAAAAAAAGTTAAAACAAATTTGGAATTTTCCTCTAGATAGCCATGCACGCATAAAATGTAGTGTATGCATATTATTCTAATAAGAATAATAATTATTTTCATATGGATTAGGACGTCATTTTAAAAATGATTTCCTAGGGTGAAAGAATCAACCTTTGAAGTGCAAGTTGCATAAGGCAAACTCAACTTGATGTAAAAAAATGTCAAGTTGTTATTGTTTGCCCCGTCTTTGATATTCTCTTTCTATTTATATAATATATGTTAATTTTATTAGTAATTATTATTATAATATAATGTCTCATTATACAAATGCAAGTTAGGTTGGAAGTATGGGTGGAATAGCAAGTTGCCATGCAAGTGGACAACAAGGCCTTCATTAAATGTTTTAATTTGTTTAAACTTAATTACCTTATTTTGTTACACTGTATTAGCTAGAAAGAATATTAAGGCCTCCTTTGTGAAATTATTTATTTATTTATTTAATTTTAAAAGTTTTTAAAATGAATAAATTAAGCAGACTAATTAACAGTATACTGTGTCGCATGATGACTCATTTCCTGCTGCTCATTATGAGAGAGTTGGTGAAACAAACCAACACTTCCTTCCGCAAAACTTTCATTAGAGAATCTTTTATGTAAATTAAGATAAGAAATTCTAATTTATTCATGAATTGTGCAAGGCGGCTTGAAAGATTTCGGTATGAAAATTTAGGAACGCACTAAACCAATCACAGGTTAGTATAAGAACATCAATTATCTCACATAACATGAAAAATTGATACAGAACATCAATTATACTATATAAACATAAAATAACAGTACTAGTCAATCCTTGTATAAAGTTATATATTAAGTGTTTATGAAAAGTTTTAATTATGTTAGAGTAAAATAATTTAATTATTCTATCATGACAAATTTAATTGTTTAATTAGTTGTAAAATATTTAATTATTTTAATAATTTTTTTAAAAAAATATGTAAATTAATATATGTATAAATATACACATATTTATAATAACTAATTTAATAATTAATTTTTTATATTAATAAATTGGATCAACAAAAAAAAATCTTAATGATAGAAATTCTTCGTAAAAAATTTGGGACCCATGCACATCTTTTAAGTGTTTCACATCAGTTGGAGATATATGATTTTTGTAATTTTTTAATCGAAGATAATTAATGATCGATCATTCTTAAATTAATTTTTAGAGAAGAGTTAATATCTATTCAAATTTTATAGTACTTTTAGGTCTGATTGATTTTCGTTTCATGTTTTCATCTTTAATGTTCTTATTTTTAAAATTTTGTGAAAAAAAATAAAATAAAATAAAATATTATGAGGTCATCAGAATTTATTATTTTTAATTATTATTTAATTATTAATTTAATTTATTTAATATAATTTTTTTAATTTAATAATCTAATAACATACTTTATTCTATATTTTTAAATATTAATAATTAAGTAACGATAAAGAGTAATAAATTTTGATGGTCCTTTAATATTTTTCTAAAATAAATTTTATTTTCATTATTACTCTTTTTAATTTTTATATTACAAAATCTTAAATATAAAAATATAGAAAATAAAAACAAAAACCAATCAGATTTATATTTCTCTTTATTCATTATATGTGCTTAACGAAAAATAAAATAAAATAAAAACATTCACATGAATTTAAGTTGTCAAATAATAAACAAAACTTGTATATGAAGAGAAATTTCTCAGAAGAAGCATGTAAAAGTTTTCTATTTGAATTTAGTGGTAGGCTGGTAGCAAAGATTCCTGGTCCCCTTTAGCTTCGACCCATGACCCATGCATCTTCCTTCTTCACTCTCTTTCTGACCACAATAACATTTCTTTAGAATTTTATCTTTGTTTAAGTATCCGGCCTATTTAAATATCAAAAAGTAAATATTTACATTCTAAAGATTAAAAAGGATCAAAATTTAAATATTAAAGTCAATTTACTTCTTTTTAATTATTATATTGAGAGAGGATAAATATCTAACACTCCATCTTCCATCAAATAATAAAAAAAAGTTTGCTATGTATGAAGGTAGATGTACATATGTATAATAAAAATATAACATTAGATGCATAAGAAAAATTTTAGGTATACCGAAAATACTGATGTTCTAGTTATTTTAACCGTTGATCTAAATTATAAAAATATATATAATATATATTAATTAAAATCAACGGTTAAAACAACTAGAACATTGGTATTTTCGAGTATACTTGATAACTTTCCTATATTGTATATATATAATTTGCTAGCTATTATATAAGCCAGCAAAAATTTAAGGTTGGATAAACAGCATGCATGGGGCCATGAGGATATATGATGTGCATGCATTTGGTTGAGATATAAATCTTAACCCCACTCCCAAACAATGGGGCCAAAAGCAAAACGAGAATTCCTCTGGCATAAAGCACATTAAGACGGAGCTATATACGTATGGGATCTTCAATAATTAATTAATTAATTAATTAATTAATTAATAATTTTCGCCCTTTTAAGGATAAGATCGAGATCATCCTGCACATGCTTAATTATTCAAGTTTATGTGCCATTGCTAGAGTACAGTAGTTGAGACACACTCATGACATATCCTTAGAACAGTATGGTATACTTGAGTTCATTAATATTTAACTTGCTTCTATCTTTAAATTTCGCATCCAACTTAATTTAATCTTTTGAATTTCAGTTGATTTAAAATGGTTTTCTAAATTTAATTTTATAAGTCAATTTAGTTTTTCAATCTCTTATATTCGATGCATAATAACTCTAACTTCCTCTTAGATATTACCGCTTTTGGGTCATAAATCAAAGATGTTTTAAATTTGATATCTTCACGTAATAATTGATATGAAATTATTTTATCTTTATGAATTAGAATCAGATTTGATTAGACATTGTAAAATATATGTCTGATACTTATAAGGCTAGATCTCAAATAAGGGATTTTTTTTAAATAGAGTAAAGTATTGTTTTTGTCCCCAACGTTTAGGATAAATCCTAAAATTGTCCCTAACGTTTCATTCGTTCTATTTTTGTCCCTAACGTTCCAAAATTGATTCAATGTTACCCCACTGTTAATTCCACTTACGGAACAGTAACGGAGATGCCTACGTAAACGCGAGACGTTAGTAACCCCAAACGTGTGTATTGATTGGGGGTTCACTTCGCACGTAATGTTTTCTTTTACCATACGAAACGCTTGCAGTTTAAGAGAAACGAAACACTTCACATTCTACCCACACCTCCTGAACCCTATCGATTATTGCTCCTCTGTTCTTCGCGCTTGAGTTCAAAGGAAGAAGACGGAGTGAAGCGAGTTGGTGGTTGGGTGCTCCCTACACACGAGAGCTTTGCCCCGTCTTGGTGGTTGTGAAAACTTTGAAACGGCACAGAGCGAAAAGGTATGTGCAATGTATGTTTGATTTTCGTTTGGTTGGAATAGTTCATGCAAGTAAAGATGTTAATGCATAAGGTTTCTGAGATTGCAATGTTATTGCTCTTAAGGTTTGGGGTTGTTGATGTAAGTAGAATCTTTTGAACCTGTGTTTCTGCACATTGATTACCGTTGTTTTATGGTTTGTGTAATAGGAACAGTAGCGAAAGAAATGAGTCATTTTAGTGTTAAAATTTATCACCAGGGGATGTTTCGGCTTGAAGGAGATACTGTTAGGTATTTGGGTGGGGAGACGTCCATTGTAGACTACTGTGATGAGGATGAATGGAGTTTGATTGAGGTGTATGAAATAGTGGGTAGACAGGGGTATTTGAAGAAGGATATTGTTGCGATGTGGTATAAAGCTGTGAATGCTGGGTTAGAGGACGGATTGACCATGCTTAAAACCGATAAAGATGCAATAGATATGGCAAGAATTGGGATAAAGGATGACATGGTTGAGGTTTATGTTGTGCACAAGACAAGTGAGGTGGGAGAAGTTGTGCAACCTGGGCAACTTACTGCTCCTGCTGAAGAAGGTGATCAAGTTGGGCCTGGCCCAATTGTTGTGTATGATGGCCCTGGTGTTGGGTCAAAAGCAGTTACTGATGGGCCAACTGATGGGCCTACTGGTGGGCCTACTAAAGTGGAAGAGGTTGGGTCTATGAGTGAGGGATCATGTGAGGTTGTTAAGAGTGATGATGCTGTTGAAGAAGAGGAGGAGGGGAGTGAGACATCTGAAGATGATGACTATGAACCCAGGAGGAGTGAAAGCTCATGGACTTCTGATTCTATTGCTGGGAATGCATCAACTCACAGTCTTGGTAGTCTTGATTTTGGTGACAGTGATGATGAGAGGGAGGGAGCTGAAGGCTTAGTTGATGTGAACATCACAGAAGAGGGAAAAAAGAGTCTACACCCAATCAGTCTCATGGTCAATCATCACAACCAGCTGCACAAAATCTTAGTAAGAAAAAAGTTGTAGGGAATTTTGGTGATGAGGATACAGGTTATAACAGTGAGGAGTTCCTGGATACTCCATTTAGTGATGATGAGGATGACACGGGAAAGAGGTATCCCATACACAGGCCGTTGAAGAACATGAGTGAATACACTTGGGAGGTGGAAACTTTGTATGTGTCAAGGGAGGAGTTCAAAGACTGTGCCACTGCATATGCTGTCAGTAGTGACAGGGGTTTAAGATTCACAAAGGTTGATCTGAAGAGGGTTAAAGTGGAATGTGTGGAGGGATGTGAGTGGTACGCATATTGTGAAAAGATGAAGCATGAGCAAAGTTGGCAGTTGAAGAGTTGCAACAACAAGCACAATTGCTCATGGACATGGTTTCTCTAGCATCTGTGTGATGACCTGGGAGTTGACAAAATCAGGACCTGCACCTTCATGTCTGACCAACAGAAGGTACATGTATTTTATTCTGTTTGATACTTAATTACAAGTGTTCTAGTTAGCATGTAACAATCTATGCTCATCCTTTTTTTATATTCAAAACAGGGATTGGTACCAACTTTTGAGGAGCTTCTGCCTGGAGTTGACCACAGATTTTGTGTCAGACATCTGTATGCAAATTTCAAGAAGAGATATCCAGGAATCTATTTGAAGCTAATGATGTGGAATGCTGCCAAGGCAACTTATCTTCAAGAATGGGAAAGGAGGATGAGTGAGATACAGAAGGTGGATCAGGGAGCATACAACTATCTTATGGAGATTCCAACAAAGTACTGGTGTCGTCACAGGTTTGAGTGTAGACCTAGGTGTGACACTTTAGTTAACAATATGTGTGAAGTTTTTAATTCTGTTTTGGTTGAAGCTAGGGAGAAGCTAATAATAACTATGCTAGAGGATATCCGAGTTTACATCATGAAACGTGCTGACAACAGGGACAGAATAGTGCCTTACAATAGAGATGTGTTACCCAGAATTAGGATTAAGGTAGAAAAACAGGCCAAACTAAGTGGTAATTGGGTGAGTGTGTATGCTGGACGTGATAGATATAAGGTGGTTAGCATCCAAGGGGTAAGGAAAAATTTGTGGTTGATCTTAGGCATCATGAATGCTCATGTAGGAAGTTTCAACTGTCCGGAATTCCTTGTGCACATGCCATGACATGCATAAGAAAAATGTGTTTCAATGTGAATTCATATGTTGCTGACTACTACAAAAAGACTGCATACATCTCTTGCTACCAGCAGGTTGTCTACCTAGTTAATGGATGATGAGCGGATAATTTATACACTTTTTGGCATTGTTTTTAGTATATTTTTAGTAGGATCTAGTTACTTTTAGGGATGTTTTTATTAGTTTTTATGTTAAATTCACATTTTTGGACTTTACTATGAGTTTGTGTGTTTTTCTGTGATTTCAGGTATTTTCTGGCTGAAATTGAGGGACTTGAGCAAAAATCAAATTCAGAGGTTGAAGAAGGACTGCTGATGTTGTTGGATTCTGACCTCCCTGCACTCAAAGTAAATTTTCTAGAGCTACAGAACTCAAAATGGTGCGCTTCTAATTGCGTTGGAAAGTAGACATCCAGGGCTTTCCAGCAATATATAATAGTCCATACTTTGGCCGAGTTTAAACGACGCAAAAGGGCGTTGAACGCCAGTTTTACGCTGCAGTCTGGAGTTAAACGCCAGAAACACGTCACGAACCAGAGTTGAACGCCAGAAACACGTTAAAAACTGGCGTTCAACTCCAAGAATGACCTCTCCACGTGTAAAATTCAAGCTCAGCCCAAGCACACACTAAGTGGGCCCCAGAAGTGGATTTCTACATCATTTACTTACTTCTGTAAACCCTAGTAACTAGTTTAGTATAAATAGGACTTTTTACTATTGTATTAGGGATCTTTGATCAGTTTTATGCTATCTTAGACTTTCATGGGGGCTGGCCATTCGGCCATGCCTGGACCATTATCACTTATGTATTTTCAAACGGTAGAGTTTCTGCACTCCAGAGATTAAGGTGTGGAGCTCTGCTGTTCCTTATGATTTAATGCAAAGTACTACTGTTTTTCTATTCAATTCAACTTATTCCGCTTCTAAGATATCCATTCGTTCCCAAGAACATGATGAATGTGATGATTATGTGACGCTCATCATCATTCTCACTCATGAACGCGTGCCTGACAAACACTTCCGTTCTACATGCAAACAAGCTAGAATGAATATCTCTTAGATATCTAATACAGGGGACCGAGTCCGAGTTATTAGTATCTTCGTGGTATAAGTTAGAACCCATGGATGGCCATTCCTGAGATCCGAAAAGTCTAAACCTTGTCTGTGGTATTCCGAGTAGGATCTGGGAAGGAATGGCTGTGACGAACTTCAAACTCGCGAGTGCTGGGCGTAGTGACAGACGCAAAAGGAGGGTGAATCCTATTCCAGTATGATCGAGAACCTCCAGATGATTAGCCATGCCGTGACAGAGCATTTGGACTTTTTTCACAGAGAGGATGGGATGTAGCCATTGACAACGGTGATGCTCTTACAGAAAGCTTGCCATGGAAAAGAGTAGGATTGATTGGATGAAGATAGCAGGAAAGTAGAGGTTCAGAGGAACGAAAGCATCTCTATATGCTTATCTGAAATTCTCACCAATGATATACATAAGTATTTCTATCTTTATTTTCTGTTTATTTATTATTATTATTCGAAAAATCCATAACCATTTGATATCCGCCTGACTGAGATTTACAAGGTGACCATAGCTTGCTTCAGGCCGACAATCTCCGTGGGATCGACCCTTACTCACGTAAGGTTTATTACTTGGACGACCCAGTGCACTTGCTGGTTAGTTGTGCGAAGTTGTGAAGTTATGTTTGGACCATGGTACTGTGCACCAGTTTGTTGGCGCCATTTCCAGGGAGAGAACGAACAACACATTTTACAACCTCTGAGTAACAATTTCGCATACCAATGGGCCAAACCTTTGGGACAAAACTCAGTTCAAGGATGTGTTGCCTCCAACTTATAAAAAATCCATTGGGAGGCCAAAGAAGAAGAGGGCACGAGGTGCTGATGAGCAGGCTACTAGGACTGGACTATCTCGTGAAGGGCAACAGCAAAAGTGCTCTTACTGTTTCTGCTCTGGCCATAACAAAAGGAGTTGTCCAAAGAAGCGCAAAGTCACTCCAAACCCAACTGTAAAAATATGTCATTATGTGTTTATTCTGTTTCTTACTTGTGCCTTTGGTTGTTTTGGTCATTGAATTATCTCCCTATCTATTTTGTGACCAGGTTAACAATGATGCTACTTCTACTTCAAAGGAGAGAAAAAGGCAAGGACTCAGAAAAAGTTCCAGACTATCTGCCAAAACAGATTCTGGTAAGGCTGCTAATAGTGGAAGTAGGAAGCAAAGGGGCAGCAAGAACAAACCACCCTCAAACCCAAAGAGGAAGCCAGCTGTGAGCTCCCAACATTCACAAGCTGCTTCAAAAAGGGCCAAAGTGAATCATTCACAGACTGCTTCTGCACCAACCCCAACAACTCCAAGGGTACTGCCAAGCCCAGTGAAGAGGGTCACCCAGTCTCAACTCAGGTTCATGGCCAGGACACCACCGAGAGCATGGAAGAAAGTGGAATGACTTTGTTTCAGTTGTTACAACTTTTGTATTTTGCCTTTTGTATCAGCCTAAGAACTATGGTTGTTGGTTTCACTATTTTCAATTTGGTTTTGCTACTGCTACTACAAAAAAACTGTTTAGCATCTATGTTGACTTATATTTCCAGTTCTAAGACATCTACTTAGGAATGTATGTATCTTAAGTTGCTGACTATTGCCTCTCTATGCCATATGGTTGATTTTACTGCTCTATGTTTGCTCTGTTTTACTGTTTCATTTAATCATTTCTGCTGATAGTTACCTCCCTGTTTGTACCATGAGAATGTAAACTAAACACATAAAAGTGGATAACAACAAATTTTCATTCAAATTCGTTCAATCAATAGGTTACATTACACACCAAAATACAGATAACACATTGCCAACACATTACACTAGCCACTATGTTCTGTAGCCTTATTGCAGAAAGAACCTCCCATTTCTTGTTGCTGAAAATTTTTCACACAGCAAAATTATAGCACATGTCCATCCAACCAGACCAACTGCTACTGCTATTCTCAACATCCTCTCAACTGTTGTCACTTTACCCTTCAAGCATGTGATTCTTCTTTTCAATCGAGCAACTTGTGGCTCTTGCTCCGACTCTGCCCACACAAAGTACCCACACTCTTCTCCAATCTAGGCAAAAACCAAAAGAACATCCCAATCAGAAAACCAAATAACAGCCATACCCAGATACAAACTTTTCTACTTACCCCATAGTTAACACAGCCCCAGAACCTCCGTCCCGGATTTTCTGCCATTGACGAAGTCGCAAGCACTGGCCTCTCCCCACAGTAACAAGTTGTTCTCCGTCGAAGACCTTGGCTGCTGTTTCGACCTGAAGCAAAGCAAATACTCAGCGCCTGGGAGCCCTGCGAAGCCATGGACTAAGCAATCAACTGCAGCAGAGACGGCGATGGTGAGAAGGAGAAGCTACAGGAGGCGCACGATGAAATTAGGGTTTCATCATCCTTTTAAATTAAATTTTCAATTTTTTTTTCAAATTCTCAGTAACGGTCACCAGGGGCAAAGTTTGCCAGAGTGGACAAAGACATCCACGTAGGCATCTCCGTCACTGTTCCGTGAGTGGAATTAACGGTGGGGTAACATTGAATCAATTTTGGAACGTTGGGGACAAAAATAGGACGAATGAAACGTTAGGGACAATTATAGGACTTACCCCAAACGTTGGGGACAAAAACAACACTTTACTCTTTTAAATAAATACGAATATAAATAATTTATAGTATTTTTATGAATTTATCCTCTATTACTTATCTCGTTTAAAATGTAAATAAAATAACAATGTGTATATCTCTTTACACTATAAACGAGATAAGATATGATACTACGTGTACGTCACATTTGCACATGTGATATGTAACGTATTTATGACTGTAAACGAGATATACACATTGTTATTTCATTTACACTATAAATTAGATAAGTAATAACGGCGCCTATATATAGAACTTATTTATAACATGACTTGAAGTCACTTTCAAACCATTTCCACTAGTTTACTTTTATCTCTAGCTATTTCTATTCATATTATCGAGGTACTCAGAGATTATGGCACATGCAGATACACGGGATGAAGACATCGGTAAGATTCTAGATTTTCAAAAAATTTAATAATAAATTTATTTATGATTTATTATATTTAATTAAGATTATATATATATATAAATTAAGAAATTTTTATTTATAATTTAAAACTTTAGTAATTGAATAATAATAAGAAATTTATATGCTTTAAGTTGAATAATTAAGTTTTTAACTTTATTTTATAATTATAAAGGAAATTAATTTTTAGTATCTTTAATTATTGAATTAGAATATTTATTTGGAAATAAATTTTAGGTTGATAATTAAATCGTACTTTTATAGATATTATTATTGGGTTAAGTTTGATTTTTAATTACTACTCTACCAAAATCCTAATTCCCAAATCAATACCCTAAATCCCCAAAACTCACATACAAAACCCTAATCTCCACCGCTACTCACCCACCGCCATGCCCAGTCGCGTCCTCACAGCGAAGCCACCACCATCGATCCATCTTTGTCAATGGAGACCCCACCGCCGAGCTGCTGCGCTGCCATTGGGTTTTCTGGGAAGGTGAGCTCGAACGGGAGTGGGAGAACATGAAAGTTGCCACCGCGGGTGTCGCTTCCGGAGGAGAAAGAAGCCTCGCCGCTAATTCTGTGGCCACCAAAACCACTATCGGGGCTGCTGTTACTTGGCTCAGCCGGTTCTTCTTAGTTGCGGTAAGTGGTTTCGTTTCGAAAAGCTCTTTAGTCACTGTTCTGTTATCTTATGCTGAGGTTTAACGACGTTAATTGTTATAAGATTGAGTTTTGGTTATTATATGTTGTGATTACAGTTGTTGTGGTTGCTATGAAAGTGGTTTAAAGCTGTGGTTGCGGCTGCCGCCGTTGCAGGCCGAGAGAAAATGAGTTTGTGACGCATTTTAGAGTTTCAAGTTCCAACAATCGACGTAGGGGCGCTTTCTTTAAACTCATTTTATTTTCTAGAATTTTTATAAATTGATATTGATGCAAAAGATATAGTTTTGGTGATTACGTGAGTTTTATGGATTAAATTAAATTGCTTTGGATAAGTGAAATTGTCTGCTTGATTGAATTGTTGATTTTCTTGAGTTGGCATGCGGTTATTGAAAGTTTATACTGAAAAGTGATTTTATTTTAGAAATTTGATTTATATGTATATATTTTTATATTAAGGAATGACTTGGGTTTGAAATCGTTGAAAAGAGTTTGAGAAACTGTTGGTTTGATTTATTGGTAATGACTTGAGAATTGAAAATGATTTAATATTGAAGTTGGTTCGATTTTGAAAATGATTTGACATTGAGGTTATTCGATATTGAAGTTGGATGAGAATGGGTTGGAAAATATGATTTTGATGGACCCGTAAGGGTAGTAGAGTTTGAGTTTTAGAGGAGATGCTGTCGAAATTTTATAAAAATTAGACGTTTCGTTTGAAATAATCATTTAAAAAGGTTTGGCTTTAAAGATTATATGTGTTCTTGTATGGATACCTGGAGGGAGAGCTCAGTCTCTGGGAATCGACGCCGAGTTATTATCTCTGGTGCCGACCTTTAAGCTTTATGATAATCCGAGCTTTACTCCAAGAGGGTGTCCAACAGCGTAGAGCTTTGAGCAAGAAACAGGGGGAGTGTACCTGCAAAGGCACTCCAAAGGTTAAGTCAGTATTGAGAATTTAATGTGTTCCTTTTGGGATGGAAGATCATATCTTTTATGGGTGGAAATGTGTAAGTCAGTTACACTTCTACTTTATTGCCTGGATTAAAGAGCAATGATGAGGGTGGAATGTCAGGTTGAACGTTTCACAATTGGAAACAGTCCGTTGAGCTGAGTTGTAACGTAAGTGGCCGATTAATGATGTTGATTGTCGATTAATGACTGTAATGCCGAACTATAACGTCAGGTTTCTAAGTAATAATGTGAATAATGCCGAGTTATGAATGATAATGCCAATTTATGATGTTGGATTTGTAACGAGCCTGGAATAGTGTTTTAATGAAGCAGGTTGAGCTTTTAATGAAGCATAAATCGGCCATTTTGAGTAGGTGTATAACGTCGGCAGGTGAGTTAGGCTAGGAGCCCCCAGTTTAAGATGCTTAATTAAAATATTTTTTGGAAAAGATTAAATGATGGTAAAAGTGACTGTTTTTAATGAGGAGAGAGAATCAAGTAATGATGGCAATAAGTGTTTTGTCATTTCCAATGTCTGAAGGGGCGGTTTTATGTGATTAGTAGTGGGTGTAGTGGAGTTGAAAGGGTTATGTAACTCTTGGTTAGGTGTATTTTGAAAAACCAAGAGTTAGGCTCTGTGGGTCAGTTTAGCTGTTTGAAAGTAAAATTGGGTTTGAAGGTTTCGAAACAGAGGAAAAATGAGTAAAAGAGGTATGTGAAGTTTCGTTCTTTTGTCTTCTAAAATTCAATTCTTGGCTCGTTTGTCTGTTCCTCATCTTCTTCATTTCTGAGTTCGAATGGGGTATGAGAGGGAGGCTGAAAGGGAGATAGATTGGTCTGATGACTGGGTAAACGAGGACGTGAAGGGTCGTGTTTTGTTATTTCTGGATGTTGATGCTATGAGTGGCATAGACAAGGCTAGAGTAGTGAGGGCTGGGTCTGGAGTTCGTTTGGAGTTATTGCCATGTTCAGAGGATGATAGGGTTTACCAGAGAGGGGAAGGTTTTGAATATTTCTTTATGTACAGCTGTGTGTTGGAGGAGCTGAGGGTGAGGGTTCCGTTTAGTGATTTTGAGTGTCAAGTGTTAAAGCAGTTGAACTGCGCTCCTTCCTAATTGCATCCCAATGGATGGGCGTTCCTACGTGCGTTTGAGATTCTCATGGAATTTCTGAAAGAAATCCCATCAGTGGAGCTGTTTTTCTCCTTATTTCAGGCGAAAGGCGTGTGGAAAGGCGGATGGGTAAATCTGAATAGCTCGCTGAGGTTTGGCATATTTAAGCTATACAAGTCTTCTTTTAAGAATTTCAAGGAAATGTATATTAAGGTGAGCAACTCTGAGGCCGATTTTTCATTTTATTTGGACGAAAATTTAGGGGAAAAGTTTCCTCTTTGGTGGTGTTCGGAGCCGCAGAATATTCTGGGGCCTGAAGTTATAACTCCAAGGGATGAGTGCCTAATTGAGTATTTGACTGAGGTTATTGATCGGAAGGAGTTGATTTCAGTTTATGACCTGTTGTACTGGGAGGAGAATAAAGATTCTGTTATTGCTTATTTAGGTAAGGATTGGAAATTTGTTTTTTGTATCATGTTTGAGGTTTTTTGAAATGTGTGTTTGTTTTGCTTTTCAGGGGGTAAGTATCCAGGTGTTTCTGCTGCGAGTCTGAGAGCTCGGGTGAAGAGCAAGGGTTTTGATAAGGAAGGGTCTACGTCGAAGGCATAAAAGATTGGTACTGGCAAAGTTGATCAGCTGGTGCACAAAATTGCGATCTTCACTGGCGCCAAAAAATTGGTACACACGTTCATAATCTCAATTCTTCTTCACAACTTCGCACAACTAACCAGCAAGTGCACTGGGTCGTCCAAGTAATAAACCTTATGTGAGTAAGGGTCGATCCCACGGAGATTGTCGGCTTGAAGCAAGCTATGGTCATCCTTGTAAATCTCAGTCAGGCAGATCCAAATGGTTATGGGATTTTAATGATATAATTAAAACAGAAAATAAGATAGAGATACTTATGTAATTCATTGGTAGGAATTTCAAATAAGCGTATGAAGATGCTTTGTTCCTTCTGAACCTATGCTTTCCTATTGCCTTCATCTAATCATTCATACTCCTTTCCATGGCAAGCTGTATGTTGGGCATCACCGTTGTCAATGGCTACTACCCGTCCTCTCAGTGAAAATGGTCCAAATGCGCTGTCACCGCACGGATAATCATCTGTCGATTCTCACTCATGTTGGAATAGGATCCATTGATCCTTTTGCGTCTGTCACTACGCCTAGCACTCGCGAGTTTGAAGCTCGTCACAGTCATCCCATCCCAGATCCTACTCGGAATACCACAGACAAGGTTTAGACTTTCCGGATCTCAAGAATGCTGCTAATTGATTCTAGCTTATACCACGAAGACTCCGATCTTTCGGAATGGAGGCTAAGAGATATACACTCAGTCTAAGGTAGAACAGAAGTGGTTGTCAGGCACGCGTTCATAGGTTGAGAATAGTGATGAGTGTCACGGATCATCACATTCATCATGTTGAGGTGCAAGCGAATATCTTAGAATAGGAATAAGCTTGAATTGAATAGAAAAACAATAGTACTTTGCATTAATTCATGAGGAACAGCAGAGCTCCACACATTAATCTATGGTGTGTAGAAACTCTACCGTTGAAAATACATAAGATCAAGGTCCAGGCATGGCCGAATGGCCAGCCCCCTAAACGTGTACTCTGAATATAAAATTATTCAAAAGATTAACAAGATATATGAAATAACTCACTAAAAGTAGTTTTTATACTAAACTAGTAGCTAGGGTTACATAAGATAAGTAAATGATGTAGAAATCCACTTCCGGGCCCACTTGGTGTGTGCTTGGGCTGAACATTGAGCTTTTGTATGTAGAAACTCTTTTTGGAGTTAAACGCCAGGTTGTAGCCTGTTTCTGGCGTTTAACTCCAGAATATGGCAAGAAGTTGGCATTTGAACGCCAGTTTGTGTCATCAAAACTCAGGCAAAGTATGAACTATTATATGTTGTTGGAAAGCCCTAGATGTCTACTTTCCAACGCAATTAAGAGTGCGCCAATTAAGTTTTTGTAGCTCCAGAAAATCCATTTCGAGTGCAGGGAGGTCAGAATCCAACAGCATCTGCAGTCCTTCTTCAGCCTCTGAATCAGATTTTTGCTCAAGTCCTTCAATTTCAGCCAGAAAATACCTGAAATCACAGAAAAACACACAAACTCATAGTAAAATCCAGAAATTTAAATTTTGCTTGAAAACTAATAAAAATATACTAAAAAGTAATTAAAACATACTGAAAACTACTTAAAAACAATGCCAAAAAGCGTATAAATTATCCGCTCATCACAACACCAAACTTAAATTGTTGCTTGTCCCCAAGCAACTGAAAATCAATTAGGATAAAAAGAAGAGAATATACTATAAATTCCAAAATATTAATGAAACTTAGCTCCAATTAGATGAGCGGGACTAGTAGCTTTTTGCCTCGAACAGTTTTGGCATCTCACTTTATCCTTTGAAGTTCATAATGATTGGCATCTATAGGAACTTAGAATTTAGATAGTGTTATTGATTCTCCTAGTTCAGTATGTTGATTCTTGAATACAGCTACTTTATGAGTCTTGGTCGTGGCCCTAAACACTTTGTTTTCCAGTATTACCACCGGATACATAAATGCCACAGACACATAACTGGGTGAACCTTTTCAGATTGTGACTCAGCTTTGCTAGAGTCCCCAGTTAGAGGTGTCCAGGGTTCTTAAGCACACTCTTTTTTTGCTTTGGATCACGACTTTAACCGCTCAGTCTCAAGCTTTTCACTTGACACCTTCACGCCACAAGCACATGGTTAGGGACAGCTTGGTTTAGCCGCTTAGGCCAGGATTTTTTTCCTTTGGGCCCTCCTATCCACTGATGCTCAAAGCCTTGGATCCTTTTTACCCTTACCTTTAGGTTTAAAGGGTTATTGGCTTTTTCTGCTTGCTTTTTTTTCGCAAGCTTTGTTCTTCACTGCTTTTTCTTGTTTCAAGAATCAATTTTATGATTTTTTATATTAACAATAACATTTCTCCTTTTTCATCATTCTTTCAAGAGCCAACAAATTTAACATTCATAAACAACAAATTCAAAAACATACACTATTCAAGCATTCATTCAGAAAACAAAAAGTATTGCCACCACATCAAAATAATTAAACTAATCTCAAGGATAAATTCGAAATCCATGTACTTCTTGTTCTTTTGTTTTTAGAACATTTTTCATTTAAGAGAGGTGATGGATTCATAAGACATTCATAGCTTTAAGACATAGTTACTAGACAATAATGATCATGTAGTAAAGGCACAAACATATATAAAACATAAGGCTCAAAAACCGAAAAACAGAAAAATAAGAACAGGGAGATTAAGGAACGAGTCCACCTTAGTGAGGGTGGCGTCTTCTTCCTCTTGAAGAACCAATGGTGTTCTTAAGCTCCTCTATGTCTCTTCCTTGTCTTTGTTGCTCCTCCCTCATAGCTCTTTGATCTTCTCTAATCTCATGGAGAATGATGGAGTGCTCTTGGTGCTCCATTCTTAGTTGTCCCATGTTGGAACTTAATTCCCCTAGGGAGGTGTTAATTTGATCCCAATAGTTTTGTGGAGGAAAGTGCATCCCTTGAGGTATCTCAGGGATTTCATGATGAGGGATCTCCTCATGCTCTTGTTGAGGTCCATGAGTGGGCTCCCTTGTTTGCTCCATCCTTTTCTTAGTGATGGGCTTGTCCTCATCAATGAGGATGTCTCCCTCTATTTCAATTCCAGCCAAATTGCAGAGGTGGCAAATGAGGTGAGGAAAGGCTAACCTTGCCCAAGTGGAGGCTTGTCAGCCACCTTGTAGAGTTCTTGAGGTATAATCTCATGAACTTCTACTTCCTCCCCAATCATAATACTATGGATCATGATGGACCAATCTACAGTTACTTCGGATCGGTTGCTAGTAGGAATGATAGAGCGTTGGATGAACTCCAACCATCCTCTAGCTACAGGCTTAAGGTCCGGTCTTCTCAATTGAACCGGCTTGCCTCTTGAGTCAACTTTCCATTGAGCTCCTTCCACACATATGTCCATGAGGACTTGGTCCAACCTTTGATAAAAGTTTACCCTTCTAGTATAGGGGCGTGCATTTTCTTGCATCATTGGCAAGTTGAACGCCAACCTTACATCTTCCGGACTGAAATCTAAGTATTTCCCCAGAACCATTGTAAGCCAATTCTTTGGATTTGCGTTCATACTTTGATCATGGTTCCTAGTTATCCATACATTTGCATAGAACTCTTGAACTATTAAGATTCTGACTTGTTGAATAGGATTGGAGAGTACTTCCCATCCTCTTCTTCTAATCTCTTGTCGGATCTCCGGATATTCGCCCTTTTTGAGCTTAAAAGGGACCTCAGGGATCACCTTTTTCTTGGCCACAACTTCATAGAAGTAGTCTTGATAGACCTTTGAGATGAATCTCCCAATCTCCCATGACTCAGAGGTGGAAGCAATTGCCTTCCCTTTCCTCTTTCTTGAGGTTTCTCTGGCCTTAGGTGCCATTAATGGTTATGGAAAAATAAAAAGCAACACTTTTACCACACCAAACTTAAAATGTTTGCTCGTCCTCGAGCAAAAGAAGAGGGAAAATAGTAGAAGAAGAAGAAAATAGAGGAGATGGAGGGGAAGAGTGTATTCGGCCAAGGGGGAGAAGTGTTTGTAATGTGTGAAAATGAGGTAGTGTGGAGGGGTTTATATAGGGGTGGGAGAAGGGTTAGGTTTCATGTATTAGGGTTGGGTTTGGGAGGGAAATGATTTTTGAATTTGGAGGTAGGTGGGATTTTTAGGGAAGAGTGGATGGATGTGAGTGGTGAAGAGTATTTGGGGAAGAGATATGGAGGTGATTGGTGAAGGGTATTTGGAGAAGAGTGTTATGAAAGGGTGTGAAGGTGAGAGAAGAAGAGGTGGGGTAGGTAGGGATCCTGTGGGGTCCACAGATCCTGAGGGGTCAAGGACTTAGCATCCCTGTTCCATTTAGGCGTGCAAAACGCCCTTAGTGTGCACTTCTGGCGTTAAACGCCAGGTTGCTGCTTGTTTCTGGTGTTTAACGCCAGCTTTTCTCCTATTCTTGGCGTTAAACGCTAAGTAGATGCTCTGTTCTGGCGTTAAACGCCAGTCTGGTGCTTGTTTCTGGCGTTTAAACGCCAGTAAGCTCTTCCTCCAGGGTGAGCTATTTTTAATGCTGTTTTTCATTCTGTTTTTTATTTTTCAGTTGTTTTTGTGACTTCACATGATCATCAACCTAAAGAAAACATAAAATAGCAATGGAAAATAAATAGATATAATTAAATAACATGGGATTGCCTCCCAACAAGTGCTTCTTTAATGTCAATAGCTTGACAGTGAGCTCTCATGGAGTCTCACAGATAATCAGAGCAAGGTTGAGGCCTCTCAACACCAAACTTAGAGTTTGAATGTGGGGGTTTTGTTTGACTCTGTATTGAGAGAAGCTTTTCATGCTTCCTCTTCATGGTTACAGAAGGAGACCCTTGAGTCTTAAATACAAGGTAGTCCCCATTCAACTGAAGGACCAACTCTCCTCTGTCAACATCAATCACAACTTTTGCTGTGGCTAGGAAGGGTCTGCCAAGGATGATAGATTCATCCTCATCCTTCCCAGTGTCTAGGATTATGTAATCAGCAGGGATGTAATGGCCTTCAACCTTCACTAGCACGTCCTCTACTAGTCCATAAGCCTGTTTCATTGATTTGTCTGCCATCTCTAGTGAGATTCTTGCAGTTTGTACCTCAAAGATTCCCAGTTTCTCCATTACAGAGAGTGGCATGAGGTTTATCCCTGACCCCAGGTCACACAGAGCCTTCTCAAAGGTCATGGTGCCTATGGTACAAGGTATGAAGAATTTTTCGGGATCCGGTTTCTTCTGAGATAATGTCTGCCTCATTAATGCACTCAGTTCATTGGTGAACAAGGGGGTTCATCCTCTCAAGTCTCATTACTAAATAACTTGGCATTCAGCTTCATGATTGCTCCTAGATACTTAGCAGCTTGCTCTCCAATGACATCTTCATCCTCTTCAGAGGAAGAATATTCATCGAAGCTCATGAATGACAGAAGAAAGTTCAATGGAATCTCTATGGTCTCTGTATGAGCCTCAGATTCCTTTGGTTCCTCAAAGGAAACTCCTTTCTGTCTAGGGGACGTCCCATGAGGCTTTTCTAACTGGGATTCATGTTTTCCTCACTCTCTCCAGGTTCGGCCATGTTGGTCATGGTGATGGCCTTGCACCCTCTCTTGGGGTTTTCTTCTGTATTGCTTGGGAGAGTACTTGGGAGTTTCGGTAATCTTCTTACTCAGCTGACCCACCTGTGCCTCCAAACTTCTAATGGAGGACCGTGTTACGTTCATAAAACTTAGTGTGGTCTTGGATAGATCAGAGACCATGGTTGTCAGGCCAGAATGGCTCTGTTCAAAATTCTCTGTCTGTTACTGAGAAGATGATGGAAAAGGCTTGCTATTGCTAAACCTATTTCTTCCACCATTATTATTATTAAAGCCTTGATTAGGCTTCTCTTGATCCTTCCATGAGAAATTTGGATGATTTCTCCATGAAGGGTTATAGGTGTTTCCATAGGGTTCTCCCATGTAATTCACCTCTGCCATTGCAGGGTTCTCAGGATCATAAGCTTCTTCTTCAGAAGATGCTTCTTTAGTATTGTTGGATGCAGCTTGCAATCCATTCAGACTCTGAGAAATCATATTGACTTGCTGAGTCAATATTTTATTCTGAGCCAATATGACATTCAGAGTATCAATTTCAAGAACTCCCTTCTTCTGAGGCGTCCCATTGTTTACAGGATTCCTCTCAGAGGTGTACATGAATTAGTTATTTGCAACCATTTTAATGAGTTCCTGAGCTTCTGCAGGGGTTTTCACGTGAAGAGATCCTCCTGCAGAATGGTCCAATGACATTTTTGACAACTCAGATAGACCATCATAGAATATACTTATGATGCTTCATTCTGGAAGCATGTCAGTAGGACATCTTTTGATCAGTTGCTTGTATCTTTCCCAAGCTTCATAGAGGGATTCTCCTTCCTTCTATCTGAAGGTTTGGATTTCCACTCTAAGCTTGCTCATCTTCTGAGGTGGAAAGAATTTGGCCAAGAAAGCACTGACCAACTTATCCCAAGAGTTCAGACTGTCCTTAGGTTGTGAATCCAACCATGTTCTAGCTCTGTCTCTTACAGCAAAAGGGAAAAGAAGAAGCCTGTAGACCTCGGGATCAACTCCATTGGTCTTGACAGTGTCATAGATTTGCAAGAATTCAGCTAAAAATTGATGAGGATCTTCCATTAGAAGTCCATGAAACTTGCAGTTCTGCTGCATTAGGAAACCAATTGAGGCTTAAGCTCAAAATTGTTTGCTCCAATTGCAGGAATTGAGATGCTTCTTCCATAGAAGTTGGAAGAGAGTGCAATGAAGTCACCAAGCATCTTCCTTGCATCTCCACCATTGTTATTAGGTTCGGCCATGTCTCCTTCTTTTTCGAAAATTTCTGTTAGGTCCTCTCCAGAGAGTTGTGCCTTAGCTTCCCTTAGCTTCCTCTTCAGAGTCCTTTCAGGTTCAGGATCAGCTTCAACAAGAATGTTCTTATCCTTGTTCCTGCTCATATGAAAAAGAAGAGAACAAAAAAGAAGAGGAATCCTCTATGTCACAGAAGAGAGATTCCTTTATGTGAGTAGAAGAATAGAAGAGTAGAAGAAGGAGAAGAGAAAAACTCGAACACAGAGAAGAAGAGGGTTCGAATTTTTAGTGGGAGAGGAGTGTTAGTAGATGAATAAATAAATAGAAGGAGATAAGAGAGGGGGAGAAAATTCGAATTTAATTTAAAATAAAAGGAAAATATTTTTGTTTTTATTTCAAATATTAGTTAAAATTCAAAAATAAAAAAAAAGAGAAATAAATTTAAAATTAAAATTTAAAACAATTAGTAAATTAAAAAGAATTTTGAAAAAAAAAGGTGAGGAGTTTTCGAAAATTAGAGAGAGAAAATTAGTTAGGTAGTTTTGAAAAAGATAAAATTAATTGAAAAAGATTTGAAAATCAATTTTGAAAAGATAAGAAGTTAGAAAAGATTTTGAAATTGATTTTGAAAAAGATGTGATTTGAAATTTATTTTGAAAAAGATTTGAAAAAGAAATGTAGAAAGATTTGATTTTGAAAATTGAAGTTGATTACTTGACTAACAAGAAACTAAAAGATATGATTCTAAAATTTAAAGATTGAACCTTTCTTAATAGGCAAGAAATAAACTTTAAAATTTTTAAATCAATCACATTAAATGTTAGTAAAGATTTTGAAATTATGAAATGAAATTAAGAAAAAGATTTTAAAAATCAATTTTTAAAATTTTCAAAAATCATAAAAGAAAAATGAAAAAGATTTGATTTTGAAAAAAAGTTTTGAAAAGATAGGATTTTTAAATTGAAAATTTGACTTGACTCATAAGAAACAACTAAATTTTAAAATTTTTTTACTAAGTCAAACCAAATTTTCGAAATTTATTTGTGAAGAAGGGAAAGATATTTTTTTTATTTTTGAATTTTTAATGAAGAAAGAGAAAAAAAAGATATCATTTTGATGTTTTTCTCTTTTTCTTATTAAACAACAAAAATGAAACAAAACATAAAAATTTAAGATCAAAATGAGTAATGCATGCAAGAACACTTTGAATGTCAAGATGAACACCAAGAACACTTTGAATGTCAAGATGAACACCAAGAACTTATTTTTGAAAATTTTTAAGAAAAGACACACATGCAAGATGCCAAACTTAGAAATTTTCAATGTTTAGACACTAACAAATTGAAAATGCATATGAAAACAAGAAAAGACACAAAACATGAAAATGCAAAGATCAAACAAAGAAGATCATCAAGAACAACTTGAAGATCATGAAGAACACCATGCATGAATTTTCGAAAATTTTTAGGAAATTAAAAAGATGCAATTGACACCAAACTTAAAATTTGACATCAAACTCAAACAAGAAACACAAAATATTTTTGGTTTTTATGATTTTATTAAAATCTTTTGGCATTTTTTGAAAATTAATTTGGAAAAGCAAAATAAAAAATTCAAAATTTTTAATAAGAATTCCAGGAATCATGCAATGTTAATCTAAAACTCTGGTCCAGGAATTAGACATGGCTTACTAGCCAGCCAAGCTTTCAGTGAAAGCTTCGGTCCAAAACACTAGACATGGCCAATAGCCAGCCAAGCTTTAGCAGATCATTACATTCAACAGCAAGATTGATAGAAATCAACAAGCTCTTGTGATGATAAGTTAAAACCTCGGTCTAAGATATTAGACATGGCTTCACAGCCAGCCAGACTTCAACAAATCATCATAAAACTCTAGAATTCATTCTTAAAAATTCTGAAGACATAGAATAATTTATTTTTTTTTTTGAAAATTTTTCGAAAATAAAAAAACTTTAAAAATAAAATAAAATTACCTAATCTGAGCAACAAGATGAACCGTCAGTTGTCCAAACTCAAACAATCCCCGACAACGGCGCCAAAAACTTGGTGCACGAAATTCCGATCTTCACTGGCGCCAAAAACTTGGTATGCACGTTCATAATCTCAATTCTTCTTCACAACTTTGCACAACTAACCAGCAAGTGCACTGAGTCGTCCAAGTAATAAACCTTACGTGAGTAAGGGTCGATCCCACGGAGATTGTCGGCTTGAAGCAAGCTATGGTCATCCTTGTAAATCTCAGTCAGGCAGATTCAAATGGTTATGGGATTTTAATGATATAATTAAAACAAAAAATAAGATAGAGATACTTATGTAATTCATTGGTAGGAGTTTCAGATAAGCGCATGAAGATGCTTTGTTCCTTCTGAACCTCTGTTTTCCTATTGCCTTCATCCAATCATTCATACTCCTTTCCATGGCAAGCGGTATGTTGGACATCACCGTTGTCAATGGCTACTTCCTGTTCTCTCAGTGAAAATGGTCCAAATGCGCTGTCACCGCACGGCTAATCATCTTTCGGTTCTCACTCATGTTGGAATAGGATCCATTGATCCTTTTGCGTCTGTCACTACGCCCAGCACTCGTGAGTTTGAAGCTCGTCACACTCATCCCATCCCAGATCCTACTCAAAATACCACAGACAAGGTTTAGACTTTTTGGATCTCAAGAATGCTGCCAATTGATTTTAGCTTATACCACGAAGACTCTGATCTTTCGGAATAGAGGTTAAGAGATATACGCTCAGTCTAAGGTAGAACGGAAGTGGTTGTCAGGCACGCGTTCATAGGTTGAGAATAGTGATGAGTGTCACAGATCATCACATTCATCATGTTGAGGTGCAAGCGAATATCTTAGAATAGGAATAAGCTTGAATTGAATAGAAAAACAATAGTACTTTGCATTAATTCATGAGGAACAGCAGAGCTCCACACCTTAATCTATGGTGTGTAGAAACTCTACCGTTGAAAATACATAAGAACAAGGTCCAGGCATGGCCGAATGGTCAGCCCCCTAAATGTGTACTCTGAATATAAAATTATTCAAAAGATTAACAAGATATATGAAATAACTCACTAAAAGTAGTTTTTATACTAAACTAGTAGCTAGGGTTACATAAGATAAGTAAATGATGTAGAAATCCACTTCCGGGCCCACTTGGTGTGTGCTTGGGCTGAGCATTGAGCTTTCATGTGTAAAGACTCTTTTTGGAGTTGAACGCCAGGTTGTAGCCTGTTTCTGGCATTTAACTCTGATTTGCAACCTATTTCTGGTGTTTAACTCCAGAATAGGGCAGGAAGTTGGCGTTTGAACGCCAGTTTGCATCGTCAAAACTAGGGAAAAGTATAGACTATTATATATTTTTGAAAAGTCCTGGATGCTACTTTCCAAAAAATCCATTTCGAGTGCAGGGAGGTCAGAATCCAACAGCATTTGCAGTCCTTCTTCAGCCTCTGAATCAGATTTTTGCTCAAGTCCTTCAATTTCAGCCAGAAAATACCTGAAATCACAGAAAAACACACAAACTCATAGTAAAGTTTAGAAATGTGAATTTTGCTTGAAAACTAATAAAAATATATAAAAAGTAATTAAAACATACTGAAAACTACTTAAAAACAATGCCAAAAAGTGTATAAATTATCCGCTCATCTTCAGCCAAAGCCGAGGAGGAGGAAGGTTATTGCTAAGAAGAGGAAAGGTGACGTGGTTGACTTGTCCGACGTTTCTGATGATGAGAAAGATGAAGTGCCGATTGAAGAAGTTCGTAAGTTCTTTGATAATCAAAAAAGGTTGCATGGGGTTGTTGAACAGACTGATTCCTCGTCCTTATGGGGGAGGGATTACCCATACATGGTTATTGCCTATGAGTGTTGTCAATCGTCGGCAGATATAACTCTGGCCGACGAGGTTGGTGATGTTGCTATTGATCAGTACAGGCAGGTAATTTTGATTTTGGAGTGAAGGTTTTAAATTTTTCTGTTTTTGTGGGATACTAATTTGTAAATTTTAGGTGGTGGGATTGCGGCTGGTGAGTTTGGGGCGTAGCCGTGAAAAAATACATCGGAAGTTTGTTGAGAAGAAGGAGGATCCGAGCTTTAGGGAGGAGTTGGCTATAAAGACTGCTAAGATCTTGGAACTAGAGGTGAAGTTAGCTGAGGTTGAAAAATATTTGAAAGATGTGAAGGATAGCTTTGCCAAGGATGTTGAAGATTTAAAAAAGAAGGAAGCTGACTTATCTGCTCTGGGTGCCCGTATGATTGAGGTTACCACTCAATTGAAGGAGTTGGAGAAGAACAAGCAAGGAGAAATTCTTGATTCCTTCCTTGAAGGATTTGAGAGGGCGTCTGTCCAGGCAAGATTCTTTGCTCTCGAGGTGGACTTTTCAGCGATGGATCCAGGGAAGGTAATTCAGGATGGTGTAATGGTTGAAGATGATGGTGCTGCTGAGGAGGGAGATGAGAATGTTCAATAGGGTTTTGGCTTGTTTTTTGTTGATAGTTTAATTTTGTTTGGTAAACTATTTTGCTCCTATGGTGAGCTTATGGCTGTTTATGTGTGGACAGTTTAGTTGGCTTTTATTGTAACTGATATTTTGCTACTATTTTCTGGGAGAGGAAAAACTTTGTTGTTTCTGTTTGCATGTTATGATGATAATATAATATTATGGCTGTATGATAAGTTGGTATTTATCTGGTATGTGAGTTTGGGTTGGAGCCAGATGTTTTAGGTAAAATTTGTTGCAATGGTGAAATGCCATTAATTTGATTGAGAAATGTTATAGGTAGGCTGAGTGGTCCGAGTTTGGATGCCGATTCATAGGCATGATAATAACTGTATGAGTGATCGGCAATGATTTTGAATTAGGTCGGCTATTTGTTTTGAATAATGTTTTCTGAATAGTCGGGTTCGGATTATAGTCGGGTTCTGAATGATCGGCTTCCGATTTTTGGATCAGATGTTTTTTTATGATTGATAAATTCTGTATGATCAGCTTAAGATTGATTATTGAATGATCGGTTTCCGATTTAGATCGGATTTTTTGTATGAATGGTCGGTTTCCGATTTAGATCGGATATGTTGAATTATAGGATTCCAAGTTAGGTCGAATGTTTGTCTGATTGTATGATCGGAATCCAAGTTAGATAGGATATTTGTCTGATTGAATGATCGGATTCCGAGTTAAATCTAATATTTGTCTGATTGAATGATTGGATTCCGAGTTAAATCGGATATTTGTCTGATTGAATTTTCGTTATTAGGTCGGCTTTCGGATTGACTGATTGTATCCGATGTATTAAACTCCGATTAAGATCGGTTAGATGAATGATTGTATCTGAATGATCGGATTCCGATTAAGATCGGTTGTTTAAATTTCGACAAATGGGGAGTATAAAATGCACATAATATTGACTGGATAAGGAATTTTATTAATGTAAAACCTTTGAATTTAAAGTCCTAGGTAGGCTAGCCTCGTTAAAACCTCTCCAAGCAAAACCCTTGTGGGAAAAATCTTGGTAGTAGGAAAAAGAGTACTGGCCTGTCCCTGGTATTAACTGTAATATAACTTTAAAGAAGATACATTCCAAGTGTTAGGGAGATCTTTACCCTGTAAGGTTTGTAGTTGGTAGGCTCCATTGCCGATTACTTCTGTAACTCGGTAAGGGCCCTCCCAATTAGCTGCTAGTTTTCCATGTGCTGATGGTTTCCTAGCTTGTTCTGATTTCCTGAGCACAAGGTCATTTACACGAAAGGATCTTGGATGAAGTCTTTGGTTATATCTTCGGGCTATGTGCTGTTGCATGGCTAAGTGTTTAACTGCTGTGGACAATCTGAGTTCTTCAATGAGGTCAAGTTCGGATTGCCGAGCTGTGTCTTGTGTAGTTTGGTCGGCCAATGCAGTTCGTAGAGAGGATTGGGAGATCTCCACTGGTATCATTGCGTTTGAACCGTAGACTAAACGGAAGGGTGTCTCCTTTGTGGTTGAGTGAATTGTTGTGTTGTATCCCCATATGATCTCTGGGATAAGCTCGGTGATAAACCACTATTTTACGATTTATCTTGTGCTCAATTGAGTGGCTTTTATTAACTCTTTACCCACTTATTCATACAAATTGCATGTGTTACATTTTCCTTCCTGATTTTGTGCTATGATTGAAAACATGCTTCTTTGGCCTTATATTTGCTAATATTAATCCTCTCTTATTACCATTAGATGCCTTGATATATGTGTTAAGTGATTTTAGAGATTACAGGGCAGGAATGGCTCAGAGGATGGAAAGGAAGCATGCAAAAGTGGAAGGAATACAAGAAACTGAAAGAACTGCAAAGCTGTCAGCCTGACCCTCTCGCACTAAAACGGTCATAACTTGAGCTACAGAGGTCAAAATGATGCGGTTCCAGTGGCGTTAGAAAGCTAACGTCTAGGGCTTCGAAATGATATATAATTTGCTATAGTTTCCCTGAGAATAAGTGACGCGAACGCGTGATTCATGCGGACGCGTCACATCTGCGAAAATCAGCATGACAAAATTCGTAACCAGCAAATTCTGGGCTATTTTTGACCCAGTTTTCGGCCCAGAAAATACAAATTAGAGGCTATAAAGTGAGGAAATCTATTCATTCATGATCACCAACTCATAATTCACAATTTTAGGTTTTTAGATGTAGTTTTAGAGAGAGAGGTTCTCTCCTCTCTCTTAGGATTAGGATTAGGATTAGGATTTCATCTTCTTCAATCACAGGTTTAATGTTCTTTTTATTTATTTTCTCAATTTTGTTTATGAACTCTTTGTGTTTAGATTTGAATATTTTATTTAATACAATTTGAGGTATTTCAGATTTGACTTTGCTTTGCTTTATTTATATGGATACTTTTAATTTAATTTAGATATTTTCTTCCTTTTTGCTTTGGTTAAGTAATTGGTAACACTTGAGTTGTCAAACTCAGCAGTGATTGAAATTGGCAGATTACTGATTGATTTGGATCGCTCTAAAGCTAGTCTTCCCACAGGGATTGACTAGGACTTGAGGATTAAATTAATTAGTCCACTTGACTTAACTAAGTGGGATTAAAACCCAATTCTCATCATATCTGATAAGGATAACTGGGATAGGAATTCTAATTCTTATACCTTGCCGAGAGATTTTATTAATTATTAATTTATTTTTCTTATCATTTAATTTACTTGTTCCTTATTTTAAAAACCCCCAATTTACAAAACTCATAACCAATAATAAGAACACCTCCATGCAATTTCTTGAGAAGACGACCCGAGGTTTAAATACTTCGGTTATCAATTTATTTAGGGGTTTGTTACTTGTGACAACCTAAACTTTTGTACGAAAGGATTCTCTGTTGGTTTAGAAACTATACTTACAACGCGATTCTATTTTTATAAAATTTCTTTACCGATAGAAAATCATATTCGTCAAAATGGCGCCGTTGCCGGGGAATTGCAAATGTGTGCTTTATTATTGGTTATTGTAAATATTTGTTTTTTGCTTGTTTATTTGTTTTTATTTTAAAAAAAATATATTCAGATTTTTATTTTAAAATTTTTATCTTATCTTATCTTAGTTTTAAATTTCAAAATTCAAATCTTTTTCAAAAATCATATCTTTTTCAAAATCTTATCTTATCTTATTTCAAAAATCAAATTTTAAATTTTAAAATTTAAATTAAAAATTTTTTTTCAAAATTTAAATCTTTTTCAAATCTTTATCTTATATTGTTGACTTTTTCGAAATTCAAAATTCAAAATTCAAAATTCAAAATTTAAATTTCAAATTTCAAATTTCAAAATTCAAATTTCAAAATTCAAATTTCAAAATTTAAAATTCAAATTTCAAATTTCAAATTTCAAAATTCAAGTTTTAAAATTTAAAATTCAAAATTCAAAATTTAATTTTCAAATTCAAAATTTAAATTTCAAAAACCTTTTAATTTAAAAACTTATCTTCTCTTACCTAACTTATCTTATCTTTTCTAATCTTAAAATCAAATCTTTTTCAAACATTTTCTCTTATTTATTTTATTTTCCTTTGCTTGTTTATTTATTTTTGTTTTTAATTTTTATTAGTTACTATGAGTTCTCACCCCATCGCTTTGAGTTTGGTTCCAATGCTGTTGCAAGGAATGGAAATTATAACAGGAACATGCATCAAGGTCAAAACAATCAGAGTTGGACGGAGCCACGAGGATCTGATCAACCCTTTAGGCAACAACACCTTCCAAAGTACCATGGACGACGACCATTCTAGAATGCATGCCGAAACAATAGTACTGGTGGACCCTTTTGTGACAACCAACACCCACCGAACTACTATGGTCAAGAGCCATTCCGAGGTGCGTACCAAGAGGATAGATATGGTGGACCCCCTTGTAATTACCAACAAGCCCCATCATACACCTGTAAACCACCTTCTCAACATAGCTTTGAACCACTACACTCACAAGCCAACTACCATCATTCACCTCCATATGACCCTAACCCATACCCACCCCAATTACTCCCAAGAACCACCACTCCCCTATGCCCCATGTCCATTTCCATCACCCCAAGAATCAAGGGAGCGTCTCAAGGAAACAGTGGAAAAATTTCATGCCACCCTTCACCAATTGAATCAAGTGATAAATCGATTACCTTCCCGACGTTCGGACACTCAAGGAATTCCATGGCTTCATGTGGACAATCTAATGAAGAACGTAGCATGAAGGAGATACTAGAAACCCCACTGGACAGTAAAGAGCATGACTTTGTACTGGAACAAGTGGAGGAAACTGTAATTATCGAAGAAGAAGAATTGGTTGAAGACTTAGGAGATGCTGAACCCCCATGGGAAAGTCAAGTTATAAAGCCTCCTTCGAAGATGTTTGAAATTAATGTTGAGGAGGGTATACAACCTCCAATGCATATCATGGTTTAAGACTTTGAAGGGGATGATCAAGAGATGGATTCAATCATTGATGAATTCTTATCTATATTTGAATCCTCTCCCATTGGACTTGACATGGAGATTAAAGGAGAAGAAGTACAACCTCCCATGCCCTTGGTGAACAATGAAGAAGAGATCAAATTGGAAGAAAGCTACCAAGAGGAAGAGGTTGAAATTGAAGAAACCTGCAAGGAGGTGGAAGTTGTCAAGGAAGAACTCAAGGGACTGGAGCTGGAAATCACCTTGCCAATGCTGTTGGAGACCTCTCCCCCAAAGCCATCACCATCCATCCCTTCATTCAAGTGGATAAATCTCTCATCTCTAAGCTTAATTAGCTCACTTGAATATGCTTTACTTGAGACAGATGGTCAGCTTAGAGCTCTTTGTGGCTTTAAGAGTAAGAGGGAGATGGTTAGTGGTAGGAGTCGTCATGCAAGATTCAATATGGTGGAAAGCTCAAAGTTTAAATGCAAAGGTTGGTGTAAAGCTCAACTGAATGGGTCTAGGAAGTTGGTTGGCCGCTTTAGTGAGAATTCAGATTGCTTGCTACCCGGATGGAATCATGATGATCAACAAGAAGACGGGTGTAAAAGTAAGGTTCGGGACCCCAGAATTCAGTCTAGAAATCAACACTCTTGGGGCCTTGTCACTTGCTTTAACCTGCTTGAAGGCTTTCTGCGCCTAGTTTGGGATCCCGGAGGCCATTGGAATTACAAACATTGGTGGGGATTCCTGGATGAGTTCAAGCACAAGCCACCATGACAAGGAGCTCATTGAATGTCCAACTTAAGGACTTCAACTAAAAGTGTTAGGTGGGAGATAACCCACCATGGTATGATCGTTCCTTTTTCAATTTTAATTTTATTTCGTTTTGTTTTTTTATTAAGTTTTATTTTATTCCATTTTATTGAACCTGGAATTATTCATAACATCTGCATCAACATTTGCATACTGCATTCTGCATTTTGCATATAAAAAAATGCACGCGACGCGTAAGCGTCGCTGACGCGTCCGCGTCACAAGTGCATTAGGAAGAAAAGAAAAGTGAACAGAGAGTCACACGAGAGCATGGCTGGAGGCGTGCCTTAGGCACAAATATGCCCACGCGACCGTGTCGCCGACGCGGCCGCGTCATTTGAAAGATAGCTTCCCCACGCATCCGCATCACCCACGCGAACGCGTGGCTCTGTAAAATCGACGTAAAGGGGTGTATGGCAGTATGTGGGGCTGGAATAGGGCTGGACTCGTGCTAGAAGCCCAAGCCCTCCCACGCGAACGCGTGCTCGACGCGTTCGCGTTCTTTTTCAAAAATGGCCATCCACACGATCGTGTCAACCACGCGACCGCGTCACCCAAAAATTTGGCAAAAAGAGTTTCGAACAGAGAGTTGCGCGAACGCGAGGCTGCACTCGCGCCAATCGCACAAATCAGGCCACGCGATCGCGTGACCCATGCGTCCGTATCACCTGACCTTATCGCACACCACGGGACCGCGTCACTCACGCGTCCGCGTCGCCTGCGTCGCACAACTTATCCAGATCAGCGCCAATTGTCTTATCTTTTCTTTTCTAATCCTAATCTCTTCTATCTTTTCTTCTTTCTTCTTTCTTCCTTACTTCTTCTTCCCTTCTTTCCCTTCTCATTCTTCTTATCTTTCATTTTATTTTACTTAATTTATTTGCATATTTCATTCATTGCATCATAATTTTGTGCACATTTTTATTTTCTTTTCTAAATTCATTATTTTTCCTTTGGTGTTAAAATTTTCTTATTTAACTGTTGCATCTTCTCTTGAATTATTTTGGGTGCTTAGTGACTTATGTTATTCTGGTTAGGTAATATTATTTAAATCAATGCCAATCTTTTATACCTGTATTACTTTTGCATTGACATGAATTTATATTATCTCTCCTTACCCACTCTCTTCCCCATTGTTGCAAATTTTTGCACTCTTGATTTGCCATGCACTTCTACTGTTTTCTCACTTGCATGTTGTAGCTACCATGTAATTGAGATCCTTATTATCTGGCATTAACAGCCATATTTTATTTATTTTCTATCTTTATTTTGGGTTATTTTTCTTCTTTTTCCTCTTCTTTCAGGATGGCCACCACGAAGGGAGAGGAAAATCTTCTTAATGGGAAGACAAACAAGTCCACCTGCACAATCTTTGGAGAAAAGTAGCAGTTATAGCTAGCAACCCGTCCACCCGCACATCTCAGCATGCACCGAGGACAGTGCAATCTTTAAGTGTGGGGAGGTCGATACCGATCTCCATGGGTTAGTTATTTTCTTCTCAACACCAATATTTTATTTAGTACATTGTTACATTTGCATGTTTCATTGCATGATTGTTTGATTTTATGCATTTAGCCACTGCTTGGTTAAAATAATAAGTTTCTTTTTAAGATCCTATTTTTGAAAAATTTCACTAATTTAAATCAAATCTTTTGTGTTAAACTTGTTTGAAGTTGTATTTGGAACATGGTTTTTAAGCCAAAGAACACACAACCCGTGAGATTTTGAGCTTATTTATATGGTTACATTATTTAACCATAATATTTTATTCTTGTGTGTTTTCTTTTCTATGATTGCAATCTTTGCTTTGTTCCATTTTATATATCCAATATTTAGTGTATTTACATGCTTGCATATGATTGAGGCCATTACTTGTTTTAAGCTCACTAATCCCAAATAAGCCTACCTTTTACATCACCCTTGTTAGCCCCCTTGAGCCTTTTAATCCCCTTCTGTTCTATAACCACATCACTAGCCTTAAGCAGAAAAACAAAAGTAAAAATCCCAAATTGAATCTTTGGTTAGCTTAAGATAGAGATTATGTATCAACTAAGTGTGGGAAAATATGGGAACATGGGTTGATAGGAAATGATTAAATTAATAAGAATAATCAGAAATTTGGGAGCATGCTCATGTGAAACCAAATTAAACTAAAATACCATGTGCATTGATATATGTTGTGTTTATGTTTCAAAAAAAAAGAAAAAAATCCAAAAATATTCAATGAATAAATAAATAAATAAGGGGACAAAATTACCCCAATATTAAGTTTAATAAAAGATCAATGCACATGTGATAAAAATTAAAGAAAATTTGGTACATGAGTATGGAAATTATACAAAAGTGGGAATTTTGAGTAGCTAGGCATGAATTTAAAAGTATATAGAATGTGTGTATAGGTTAGAGCTTAGGTTAGTCAAAGATTCATATTATAGCTCACTTGGCTATACATATATCCTCACCCTTACCTTAGTCCCATATTACAACCCTGAAAAGACCTCATGATGTTTGCATTGGTACATTAAATACTTGTTGATTGGTTAGATGAAGAACAAAGTTTTAGAAAGCATGACTAGAGAAGAGTAGAGTGAATAACCCTATACACTTGAGAGATTATAGTGATATACACTACCAGTGAGGGTTCAATGCTTGATTCTATGTTCCCTGCTTTCATGAGCTATCTTCTTACAAGTTTACTTGTCTTTTATTGTATAATTTGAATTAGTGAAATATGATTTATATTTGTCTTGAAGAGCTTATTTACTTTTAACCAAGTAGGTAGAAATATTTTGCATTTAGTTGCATTCATAGGTTGCATTTCATACACTCTACCATTCCTCTTCCCTTTATAGCTTCTCTTGAGCTTAGCATGAGGACATGCTAATGTTTAAGTGTGGGGAGGTTGATAAACCACTATTTTATGATTTACCTTGTGCTCAATGGAGTGGCTTTTATTAACTCTTTACCCACTTATTCATACAAATTGCATGTGTTACATTTTCCTTCCTGATTTTGTGCTATGATTGAAAACATGCTTCTTTGGCCATATATTTGCTAATATTAATCCTCTATTATTACCATTAGATGCCTTGATATGTGTGTTAAGTGATTTCAGAGATTACAGGGCAGGAATGACTCAGAGGATAGAAAGGAAGCATGCAAAGGTGGAAGGAATACAAGAAACTGAAGGAACTGCAAAGTTGTCAGCCTGACCCTCTCGCACTAAAACGGTCATAACTTGAGCTACAGAGGTCCAAATGATGCGGTTTTAGTGGCGTTGGAAAGCTAACATCCATGGCTTCGAAATGATATATAATTTTCCATAGTTGTCCTTAGGATAAGTGACGCGAACGCGTGATTCACGCAGATGCATCACACCTGCAAAAATCAGCATGACAAAATTCGTAACCAGCAAATTCTGGCTGTTTTTGACCCAGTTTTCGGCCCAAAAAACACATATTAGAGGCTATAAAGTGAGGGAATCCATTCATTCATGATCATCAACTCATAATTCACAATTTTAGGTTTTTAGATGTAGTTTTAGAGAGAAAGGTTCTCTCCTCTCTCTTAGGATTAGGATTAGGATTATGATTTATATTAGGATTAGGATTTCATCTTCTTCAATCACAAGTTTAATGTTCTTTTTATTTATTTTCTCAATTTTTTTTATGAACTCTTTGTGTTTAGATTTGAATGTTTTATTTAATATAATTTGAGGTATTTCATATTTATCTTTGCTTTGCTTTATTTATATGGATGCTTTTAATTTAATTTAGATATTTTCTTCCTTTTTGCTTTGGTTAAGTAATTGGTAACACTTGAGTTGTCAAACTCAGCAGTGATTGAAATTGGCAGATTACTGATTGATTTGGATCGCTCTGAAGCTAGTCTTCCCACAGGAATTGACTAGGACTTGAGGATTAAATTAATTAGTCCACTTGACTTAACTAAGTGGGATTAAAACCCAATTCTCATCACATCTGATAAGGATAACTGGGATAGGAATTCTAATTCTTATACCTTGCCGAGAGATTTTATTAATTATTAATTTATTTTTCTTGTCATTTAATTTACTTGTTTCTTATTTTAAAAACCCCCAATTTACAAAACTCATAACTAATAATAAGAACACCTCCCTGCAATTCCTTGCGAAGACGACCCAAGGTTTAAATACTTCGGTTATCAATTTATTTAGGGGTTTGTTACTTGTGACAACCAAAACTTTTGTACGAAAGGATTCTCTGTTGGTTTAGAAACTATACTTACAATGCGATTCTATTTTTATAAAATTTCTTTACCGATAGAAAATCCTATTCGTCACTCGGCCCAGATGCCTTTTGCATCATCCAGTTTCTTTCTTAGAGCATGTAATATTACTTTATTTGCGGCTTCTGCTAAGCCGTTTGTTTGTGGGTGTTCGACTGAGGAGAAATGTTGTTTATCGGTAAATTTGCGACTATTATCTGTGATAATGTGCCGAGGAATGCCGAATCGACAAATAATATATTTCCAGATAAAAGAAATCATTTGTTGTGATGTGATTTTGTCTAGGGGTGGTGCCTCTATCTATTTGGAAAAGTAGTCAATTGCTACAACCAGAAATTTTACCTGACCTGCTGCTGTGGGGAAAGGGCCGAGGATATCTATGCCCCATTGGTTGAACGGCCAACTTACCTCGGAACAGTGTAGGAGTTCGGCCGGGAGATGTGTGATCGGACTGTGTTTCTGGCAGTTGTTACAGCTTTTAACTTTTGCTTGACAATCCTGTCATATTGTCGGCCAATATAATCCAGCTCTGAGGATTTTTGAAGTCAGACTTCGGGCTCCGAGATGTGTACCACAGATCCCTTCATGCGCCTCAGCAAGTGCAAGCTCGGCTTCTGTTCTGCAGAGACACTTAAGTAATGGACGAGAGAATCCTCGTCTATATAGGCAATTATTATAAATTGTAAAAAAAGAGGCTTGTCGACAGAAGTGTCGAGCATTTTCGACGTTGCCTTGCAAGATCCCTGTCCGGAGATACTGTTTGTATGGAAATCTCCAATCTTCTTCCTGTGTTACACTTAAGATTTGTGTTAGTTCAATGCTTGGCTTGAGCAGTGTTGACTGATAAAGTGATGACCCATTTGGTTGAGTGCTGGCAAGTTTAGACAGAATGTCAGCTCGGCCATTACTCTCCCTTGGTATGTGCTGTATTTTATATTTAGAAAATTTTGAAAGTAAATTTTGTACGACATCCAGGTATTTAGAGAGAAAAGGGTCCTTTACTTGGTATAAGTTGTTTACCTGCTGGACGATAAGTAAGGAGTCGCAATATACCTTAAGTTCGGTGATGTTTAAGTCGGCAGCGAGTCTAAGGCCAGCAATTAGTGCTTCATACTCACTTTGATTGTTGCTTGCTTTAAAGGAAAAATTGAGGGAATGTTCGATGACGTTGCTGTGGCTATCATCAAGAATGATACCTGCTCCACACCCTTGTGGGTTCGAGGACCCATCAACGTATAAGGACCATTCGATGTAGTCTTTAGTTATACTTGGTACCGAGAATTCGGCGATAAAGTCGGCCAAAAACTGGGATTTGATGGATGCTCGGCCTTCGTACTTAATGTCAAATTCTGATACCTCTACTGACCATTTGACTAGTCGGCCAGCTAGCTCAGGTTTCTGGAGGACTTGCCGCAAAGGATGATCTGTCCGAACATGGATTTCATGGCTCTGAAAATATGGTCGGAGTCTTCTGGTCGAGAAGACAAGAGCTAGGGCCAGTTTCTCAATGCTCGGATATCGAAGCTCGGTATTCTGTAATATTTTGCTGGTAAAATAGATCGAGAACTGTTTCTTTTCCCTTTCTGCAACAAGAGTGGAGCTTATAGCCCAGTTAGTGACATATAAATATAAGAATAATGGCTCCCCTTGTAGGGGGGTTTGTAAAATTGGTGGTTTTGAAAGAGTTTCTTTGATAGTTGTAAATGCTTGTTCACATTCATCAGTCCATTGGAAAGCTTTTTTCTTTTTTAAAGTTTGGAAAAAACATAAAGATTTAGAAGCTAGGGAAGGTAGGAATCTAGAAAGTGTAGCAAGTCTCCCTGTTAACCGCTGGACTTCCTTTATGGTGTGTGGACTTGTCATGTCTAAAATAGCTCGGCATTTTTCTGGATTTTTCTCAATACCTCGGCTAGTGAGCATGAAGCCGAGGAATTTACTGCTTTGAACCCCGAATGTGCACTTTTCGGGATTTAACCGCATATTGTATTTTTTTAGCTGTCCGAAGATTTCTGTGAGGTCATCAAGGTGATTATTGCCAATCTTTGTCTTGGCGACCATATCGTCAACGTAGACCTCAATATTCCGGCCGATTTGTTTGGCGAAGACTTTGTCCATTAGACGTTGATATGTCGCACCTGCATTCTTAAGGCCAAATGGCATAACTTTATAACAATAGTTTCCATATTCAGTAATAAAGGCTATCTTATTTTGATCGGATGGATACATTTAGATCTGGTTATAACCAGAATATGCATCCATAAAGCTGAGTTTTTCAAAACCAGAGGCATTATCAACTAAGCAATCAATAGAGCGCAAAGGGTAAGAATGTTTGGGGCATGCTTTGTTGAGATCGGTGAAATCAATGCACATGTGCCATTTACCGTTATGTTTTTTAACCACGACGACGTTCGCCAGCCAAGTTGTGAATCTGATTTCTCAGATGAAGCCCACGTTGATGAGCTTGTTGGTTTCTTCTAGGGAGGCTTGTTTTCGGTCATGGCCGAGATTTCTCTTTTTCTGTGCTACAGGTCGGATGGATGGATCTAATGCCAACTTGTGTGATATGATGGATGGATCGATGCCTGGCATATCAGCTGGAGTCCAAGCAAACAGGTCGGCATTTTGCTGTAAGAATGCTTGGAATGATGATTTTTCTTCTGAGGATAATGTTGAGCCGACATATGTGAATTTGTCCGTGCTTTTTGTGAAATAGATTTCATGCAGGTCTTCTGTTGGGGTTGGTCTTTCAAGTGTTCCTGCTCTGGGATCAAGGTCGGCCAGAATTGGCAGGTCATTCATGCTGCCAATGTTGTGAACATGGGCTGTGTTTCGGTTAGGTCTTTTGAGACTATTGTTGTAGCACTCCCTGGCTTCTCGGGCATCACTGTGAATGGTTGCAATTGTGTTATCCTGCAAAGGGACTTAACACAAAGATGAATTGTAGATACTATGGCGCCGAACCTATTTAAGAAAGGTCTGCCAAGTATTAAATTGTAAGGACTTAAACAATCAACAACTAAGTATTGAATGTCTGATGTTTTTGACGAAGGAAACTCACCGAGTGTGGTTTGTAACCACACAGAGCCCATAACCGGGACTCGCTCACCTGAAAAACCTACCAGGTCTCCAGTAGAAGGTTGGAGGATGTTGCTGCTCAACTTCATCTTCTGGAATGTGGAGTAAAATAGGACATCGGCACTGCTCCCAAGGTCCAGCAACACCTTTTTTACTAGGAGATCTCCGAGTTGCAAGGAGATTACGACCGAGTCATCGAGATTTGTTGTATTGTTGTTATGATCAGTTGTCTGGAATGTTATCTGCAGGGAGTGTGGTAGTGTCTGCTATTGAATTTGATCGGCATTGATGGAAAGCATAGCTCGGTAAGATCTCTTTCTTGCCGAGCTTGTGGCTCCTCCACCTGCAAAACCTTCGGAAATACAGTTAATTATACGCTTTGGTTGGTCGGGATGGCAAGTGTCTGGCCGATCTTTATCTCGGCCATGCTGTTGTGCTGGATGTTGTTCGCCAGAGCTGTTTGTTCGTCACTGTATGTGTCCGCCGATGTATTTGTCCAGGTGGCCTTGCCGAGCTAATCACTCTAGAAGGTCTTTGGCGATGACACACTTGTCGGTAGTGTGTCCGTGCTTTTGGTGGAATGAGCAATATTTTGACCTGTCCGCGCCTTTTGAGTCTGGGTAATTGCCAGCTTTTCTTGGCAGTTTGATCAGCTTCGAATTCAAGATTTCCTTGATAATATCATCGCGCTTGGTGTTGAATTGAGTGTAGGACTCATATTGTGAAGTCGGTTTGAAGCTCTTCTTTTTGTCTCGAGTTCTGTCGTTGTCTCTGTAATGAGGCTTTTCTGTTTTTCGAGCTTGCTGGAGTTCCTCGATGTCGATCTGACCTTTTGCCTTTTCGCGGAACTCGGCCATAGTCTTAGGTTTGGTTACAGCAATGGTTTCCTGGAATTTTCCTGGTCGCAGGCCGCTTTTTATGGCATGCAGTTCCACTTCGAGGTGGAGGTCGGGTATACTTATGGCTATTTTTGTGAAGCACATCATGTAGTCTTTGAGGCTTTCGTGCTGGCCTTGCTTGATTGTGTTCAGGTAATCGGAGTCATGTAGGTAGATGGCCGATCCAGCAAAGTGCTCCTCAAAGGGCTTTGATATGTCTCGAAATAGAACCTGCAAGCAAAGAACAAAACCAATCAAGTGCAGGGCTGTCTAAATAAGATGGGAAACAACGACACAAAACTTTATCAGATGCACCGTTTACTATCATTATGGAGGTAAACTTCTTGATGTATTTCTTCGAATCGCCTAACCCATCATAGGGAGTTAGGGTGGTCGGCAGAGTAAACCTCCGGGGTAGCACGAAGTTCATCACTTCGACTGTAAATGGTCCGGGAGAGCTTTCCTGATCATCATTCTCGTTGTCTTGCCGAGCTTCCTCATTATGCTCGGGTTGCTCCTCTTCCTGTCGAGCAGTGTCTGAGACGTGTGTTGGTCCTGACTGCTGCTCGGCATCTTCTGTTTGTTCTTGCCAATCATTGTTGTTTTCGATTCGGGTGTTATTCAAGTTGGCAATTTGCTATGCCATTCTTTGATTCTCCTCAGTCATGCGCTGGTTGGCTTTTTGTAACTCGGTCACCATCCGAAGGAGTTCGAATGGTGTGGGTGGAAATTGTTCAGCATGACTTGGGCGAGAACCTCGAGGTGGATGATATATGGAAGGGATTATATTCTCGGCCCCATGGTGGGCGCCAATTGTTCTTGTATGGATACCTGGAGGGAGAGCTTAGTCTCTAGGAATCGACGCCGAGTTATTATCTCCGGTGCCGACCTTTAATCTTCATGATAATCCAAGCTTTACTCCAAGAGGGTGTCCAACAGCATAGAGCTTTGAGCAAGAAACAGGGGGGAGTGTACCTGCAAAGGCACTTCGAAGTTTAAGTCAGTATTGAGAATTCAATGTGTTCCTTTTGGAATGGAAGATCATACCTTTTATGGCTGAAAATGTGTAAGTCGGTTACGCTTCTACTTTATTGCCTGGATTAAAGAGCAATGATGAGGGTGGAATGTTAGGTTGAACGTTTCACAATTGGAAACAGTCCGTTGAGCTGAGTTGTAACGTAAGTGGCCGATTAATAATGTTGATTGCCGATTAATGACTGTAATGCCGAACTATAACATCAGGTTTCTAAATAATAATGTGAATAATGTCGAGTTATGAATGATAATGCCGATTTATGATGTTGGATTTGTAAGGGCCAGATCAATATGTTTTAAGTTTGATTTATTTATAAAGGAATGAATTATGTTTTGAATTGGGATTGTTGATGAACGGAATGGAAGAATGGATGATGATGATTATTGAATTTGAATGAAGGATGATGAGGATTGATTATAAAGTATGATTTTTGAATGAATTTAGAAATGAGATATGAACTGATGATGATAATGAATTCAAAGTAAATGAGACTTGCAAAATTGAGACAAATTGTTGACCCTCTATACGTAAGATGTGACCGGGCACTTTAACTCTCTGGGTTTCTCCATGGGCATGCATATATATATATATATATATATATATATATATATATATATATATATATATATATATATATAAATTTGAGTTAGGAGCTTTGTCTCTCCCCATGAATGAGCTTGGGATTGTTTTCATGGATATTATTGAGCTTGGGGATGTGTGTACAGAGAGACTGTCTAATGGTTAGCTACTAGGACATGTCGGGTTAGCTGTATAACCGACAGATGAGTTCATTAGTCGTAGGGCGGGCATTCATCATATGTATCTATGTGACATTGTTTGGGTGTGCATGTTGTAATTGGTCTACCTATGTGAATAATTCTATTTAACTGCTAATGCTATACTTGACATAACTGCTCTTGATTGTGTTTGAACTTTATTACTTGTGTCTGTGATTGATATTGGTTGGGTTATGGTGAATTGGATATTGGGTCCGAAGCCATGATTGATTATGTGATGGGTCGGAGGCCGTGATTGGTTTGTGTTGTGGTTTAGTAAAGTATGAAATATCAAGCTGGTCAGCATAGACTTAATGAACCTATGTTTAGAACAGGTTGGTCATTCATACTGTTAGGAAACTTTTAAGATTCTTTTATAAGAAAAGTAAGTTTTGGATTTTTGAATAATTAACTGATTTCTTTTAAAAATGTTTGAATTCTTGGATGGTCAAACCGTCAGTTTTTAACATATTCATAAGACAATGATAATCACTGAGATTGCAAACGATTTTCTTATTAAATATCTTCTTATGACAATTCTAAAACTCCATGGTGAGACCATGTGATTAGGTTCTCACCCCTACAGTTTTATCTTTTCAGGAGACGAACGAGAAGGCTTACGAAGAGTTTAAACCTACCCCCCAATCCCCTACTATATATATATATATATATATATATAAAAAAAAATAAAAAATAAAAAAATTATATATATATATATATATATATATATATATATTAATTTTAACCTCTCTTATCCTTTTATCATTCTCTTCTTTTTCTGTAATAATTTTTGTTTTTACTCATCCATTCACTTTTTATGTCCCTCCTTGTTTTCAGTTTTTCTTTGCTTCAGGGCAAGCAAACTTTTAAGTTTGGTGTTGTCGCTTCGCTTGTGGCTTTTCTGTTTATTTTAATGGCACAAAAGGGAGGCAAATCATCTTCACGGAGGAGCACATCCTGAAAAATGAGACGGCCACTAGGATAACTGAGGTGGTTGAGTTCCTTTCATTCTTTATTTCCTTCCGTTCTTATTATGTTATATTCCTGTTTTCTGCTATTTTACTTGAATGTCTGCGTGATCTTTAGTAATCCTGAGTCCTAGGTTCTAGTTTAATTCTGTTATTTTAAAATTTCAGTTATTTATCTTTTAATTGAAGAGATGTCTCATGTACCGATCACTGAACTTGAATCTAAAAAAAAGAAAAGAAGTGATGTATTGCATGAGAAATTGAGTTTATATTACAGAGTAGTCTTATTTACTTAAATGTGGTGGCATTATCTGGGATTCTGAATGCATGATATGAACAGTGCATATTTGAATTTGAATCAAAGGATGTTGATGTATGAGGAACAAGAATTTAGAGAACTATTATGAATTCTCTGGAGTAAACAAAAGCTTAATCTTTGAAGCAAAAGAAAAATAAAAGCAAGGTCCAAGGCTCTGAGCATCAATGACTAGGGAGGTCAGACATGATTAAAAGTTCAAAGAATTATTTTCCTAGTCATATACTTATGGTGTAAATGTGTTAAGCAATCCTTGAGACAGAGCACTAAGAGTGGAAATCAAGTGCATTTAACAGAGTATGCCAAAGGCTTTGAGCACCACTGTCTGGGAGTAACTAAAAGAAAAATCAGAACCAAAAGAGAGTTTTCCAGTTAAGTGCTTATGGTGTTTTTGTGTCAAGTAAAGCTTGAGACAAAGCATTTAAAGTCACGGCTAGGCTCAAGGTGCGAAGCACCAAAGAAAAGAGAATTAAAGAAAATTTTTTTTGTTCAAGGATTAATCCGAAGTAAAAAGATTAGAGAATTCATAATATTATCCGGATTCTAATTCCGAATGACAGTGACATTCCTCTGATTCAAAGGATAGTGAAATGTCAAACCTATTCAGGATTGTAGTGTATAAACCCTACTTTAAGAAGAGACAGAAGCTTAATTGAACACTCATTTCTCATGCAAATTCACATCCTAAGCCTATTGAAGAACTGAAGATTGATGGTTTAGAGGTTATAGAAACTCTCGTTGTAAGTATAGTTACTAAACCAAGCAATCAACCTTTCTTACAAAAGTTGTGGTTGTCACAAGTAACAAACCCCTTTAAAATTGATAACCGAGTATTTAAACCTCGGGTCGTCTTCTCAAGGAATTGCAGGGAGGTATGTTCTTATTATTGGTTATAAGTTTGTAAATTGGGGTTTAGGAAGTAAGGTGGGAATATGTTGAATGATAAATAAATTAAAATAATAATAATAAAATAAACTCTTGGCAAAGTATGAAGAACTAAAAGTCCTATCCTTGTCAATTGCGATGAGAATTGGGTTTTAATCCCACTTTGTTAACCTCTAACTATGAAGGTAAATCAAGTGGATTAATTAGCTTAATCCTCAGGTCCTAGTCAATTCCTATGGAAAGACTAGAGTTATTGGAGCAACTCCCAATTTCAACCACTGCTTTATTTGACAGCTCAAGCGTTACCAATAAATCAACCAAAGCCAAAAGGGAAAAATCCAAATTATTTATATAATAAAAAGGAGCAATCATAAGTCTGAAATACCTCAAGATATATTAAAAAGAAAATCAATCTAAACATAGAGAGTCATAAACAAAATTGAGAAAAGAAATAAAAATAAAGAACCTGGGATTGAGAGTCACTCCTAAAACTAAGAGAAATCATAAATCCTAATCCTTAAGAGAGAGGAGAGAACCTCTCTCTCTAAAAACTACATCTACTCCTAAAATTGTGAATGTGAGAGCCCTCCTATGAATGGATGCATTTCTCCACTTTATAGCCTCTAATCTGTGTTTTCTGGGCCGCAAACTGGGTCAGAAACAGCCCAGAATTCGCTGGTCTCGAATTCAATCACGCTGGATTTTCGTCATTGCGACGCGGCCGCATAGATCACGCGGTCGCGTCACCTAGCGTCAGAGAAACTATATCATATTATATATCAAATCGAAGCCCCGGATATTAGCTTTCCAACGCAACTGAAACCGCGTCGTTTGGATCTCTGTAGCTAAAGTTATAGCCGTTTGAGTGCAGAGAGGTCAGGCTAGACAGCTTAGCAATTTCTCCAACTTCTTGCATTCCTTCCACTTTTGCATGCTTTCTTCCCATCCTCCAAGCCATTCCTACCTTATAATATCTGAAAACACTTAACACACATATCAAAGCATCTAATGGTAATAAGAGAGGATTAATAATAAGCAAATATAAGATCAAAGAAGCATGTTTTCAATCAAAGCACATAATTAGGAAGGTAAATGTAAAACCATGCAAATAGTATGAATAAGTGGGTAAAGAGTTGGTAAAAACCACTCAATTGAGTACAAGATAAACCATAAAATAGTGGTTTATCAACCTCCCCACACTTAAATAATAGCATGTCCTCATGCTAAGCTCAAGAGAAACTATAAAGATGAAGAGGAATGGTATGAAATGCAACCTATGAATGTAACTACATGCAGAATATTTCCACCTACTTAGTTAAAAGTAAACAAATCTTTCAAGAGGAAATATGAATTGGATTTCACTAATTCAAATCATGAAAATGAAGTACAAATCGACTTGCAAGAAGAAAATAGCTCATGAAAGCAGGGAACAAGGAATTGAGCATCGAACCCTCACTGGTAGTGTATACACTCTAATCACTCAAGTGTTTAAGGTTCGATTTCTCAATTCTCTACTAACCTTGCTTTCTAAGGCTTGCTCTTCATCTTATAATCAACACAAATTTAATGCACAGATATACATATCAAGAGGTCTTTTAAGGGTTGTAATGGGGTTAGGGTCAAGGTAGGATTGTATTTGGCCAAGTGGACTAAAATCTGAATCCTTAATTAACTTAAACTTTCCACCTAACTTAAACAATCCATGTAATCATAATACAAAAACCTAACTGTCCATTAACCATGTTATCCATGTATTCATGCATTCAAATTTCAAGTACAGTACATATGCATTGCTTTCAACACTTAACTTTGGGGCATTTTGTCCCCTTTTTATTATTTGCTTTTTTTTTCTTTTTCTCTTTTTTCTTTTTCTTTTCTCTCTCTTTTTTTTATTTTTCTCAATGCATATGATTAAATTATTGAATGCATGAATCATGTTCTAAACATTTCTTTCACATTTTCATAAAGATATATAATACCCAATTCTTAAACCAAATATTTCCAAACCCAATTTTTCCACACTTAATTCATGAGCACTCTCACTAGTCTAAGCTAACTAAGGATTCAAATTAAGGACATTATTATTTTTCGCTTAGAGTTAATGATGTGCTAAAGTAAAGAACAAAGGGGTATAATAGGCTCAACATTGGTTTGCAAAGGATAATGAAAGGGTTAAGGCCATATGGGTATGTAAGCTCAGTGAACAAAGGCCTCAAACATATAAGTGTATGCATACATCAAACCATGGAAATATAGAATCAACCAAGACAAAGATCACAATTTTAGAGAGAAAAACACACTAAAACAAAATATTGGTTAGTAAAATGCAACCAATTCAAATAGGCTCAAAGATCTCACAAATTTTGTGTGTTCGAGCTCTAAACCATGTTCCAATATAATATTTCTTCAAACAAGTGTAACAAAAAATTTTATTCAAATTAGTGAAATACAGGTTTCTTGAAAAAGAAAATATTACTTTAACCAAGTGGTAAAATATGCAAAAATCAAACAAATATGCAATCAATCATGCAAATGCAACAATCAACAAATAAAGAAAATAAGATTATTGGTGTTGAAAAGAAAGTACTAACCCACGAAGATCGGTATCGACCTCCCCACACTTAAAGATTGCACCGTCCTCGGTGCATGCTGAGATTTGCAAGTAGATGGGTTGTTTCAACTGTTGCTTTTCTCTAAGGATTGTGCAGATGGACTTGTCTGTCTCCCCATGTAAAATGTCTTCCGCTTCCCTTCCGGGTGGCCATCCTGAAAGAAAAAGGGAAGAAGAGTAACCCAGAAATAGAGATAAGAAAATAAAAGAAGTATGGGTTAATGCCAAATGATAAGGGTCTCATTTACATGGAAGCTTCAACATGTAAGGGAGAAAACAATATAAGCCATGGCATACCAATGGTGCAAAATTTGCAACAATGGGGAAGAGAGTGGGTAATGAAAGACAATGTGAGTTCATGTCAATGCAAAAGGAATATCAGAATTATAAAAATTAGCATTGATAATATTACCCAATCAGAATTAAACAAGTTACTAAGCACCAAGAAAATACCAGAAAAGATGTAACAGTTGAATAAGAATATTTGAACACCAATAATAACTTTAGAAAAATAAAAATATACAATGAATGAAAGTATGCAAATAAATAAAATGAAAGTGAAAAAGAATGAGAAGTAGAAAAAGAAAGTGAGAAAGGAGAGAGAAGGAAGAAATTAGGATTAGAAGAGAAAAGATAAGAAAATTGGCACTAATCTGGATAGGTTGTGCGACGCTGGCGACGCGATCGCGTGGGTGACGCGGTCGCGTGGTGCGCGATAAGGTTGGGTGACGCGGACGCATGGGGCACGCGATCGCGTGACTCGATTTGTGCTAGTGGCGCGAGTGCAGCCTCGCGGTCGCACAACTCTCTGTTCAAAACTCAGTATTGCCAAAATCCAGGGTGAGGCGGTCGCATGGTCGACGCGATCGCGCGGGTGGTCTTATTTCCAATATGACGCGGACGCGTGGGTGACGCGTTCGCGTGGCAGGGCTTGTGCTACTAGCACGGGTCCAGCCCAACTCCAGCTCAACTTTCTGCCATACACCCTTTTTACGCCGATTTCAGGTCACGCGGCCGCGTGGGTGACGCGGTCGCGTGGGAGGCTATTTTTCCAAATGATGTGGACGCATCATCGACGCGGTCGCGTGGAGTCAATTTGTGCTAATGGCGCGCCTCCAGCCTTGCTCCTGCGTAACTTTCTGTTCAATTTATTATTCTCTCATCTCCTTGCGACGCGGACGCATCGCTGATGCGGTCGCGTCGCGTGCTCGCTCTCTTTTTTTTTTAACTGAAATGATGCAGAATGCAGTGTTAATATGAATGTGATGCAAAACTCTAAGTTCAGTATAATAAAATAAAATAAAATAAGACTAGAAAATAAATAAAACTAAATAAAAATGAAAAAGGAACAATCATACCATGGTGGGTTGTCTCCCACCTAGCACTTTTAGTTAAAGTCCTTAAGTTGGACATTTGATGAGCTTCCTGTTATGGTGGCTTATGCTTGAACTCATCCAGGAATCTCCACCAGTGTTTATGATTCTAGTAACCTCCGGGGTCCCAAACTAAGCATGTAAAGCCCTTAAGAAGCTTCAAACAGATTCTTAGGCTCCCGGGGTGACAAATGCCAGAACAGATTCCAGGATCCCAAACTTTACTTTTACACCCGTTTTTGTCTCAATCTGCATTTTTCCAGCTGGGTGAAAAGTGATCTGAATTCTCACTGCAGCGACCAAACAGCTTCATAGACCCATTCAGTTGAGCTTTATACCAACCCTTGCGTTTGAACTTAAAGCTTCCAACCATGATGAACCTTGCAGGACAATTCTTACCACTGGCCATCTTCCTCTTACTCTTAATATCACAAAGAGCTCTAAGTTGACCATCCGTCTCCAGTAGCCCATATTCAAGTGGGATTAGAAAGCTATGGGATATGAATTTTACCCACTTGAATGTTGTGAAGGATGATGGCAATTTAGGGGGAGGTATTTTTAATGAAATTGCAAGTTCCACTCCCTTGTGCTCTTCTCTGATAATTACCACCTCTTTGCAAGCTTCTTCAATTTCAACCCCTTCCTCTTGGCAGCTCTCTTCCAATTTAATCTCCTCTTCATTGCTTTCCAAGGGCATGGGAGGTTGTGCTTCTTCTTCTTGAATCTCCATCTCTTGATCAACCTCTTCCAAGTCTTCAACTATGATATGCTTTGGAGGTGGTACACCCTCCTCAGCATCAAATTCAACCGTCTTGGAAGGAGGCTCTATGTCTTGACTTTCCTATGGAGGTTCTGCATCTCCTAAGTCTTCAACCACTTCTTCTTCTTCTTGAACAATGACAGCTTCTTCTACTTGTTCTAGTATGAATTCATGCTCTGTCTTGTCCACTGGAGTTTCTGGTATCTCCTTTATGCTATGCTCTTCACTAGACTGTCTACATGGGGCTGTGGCTGATCCTTGTGTATTTAAGCGCCTAGAAGCCCATTGAATTAATGCTTGCCCCAGTTGTTGAGTGGTTGCCTGAAATCGATCCACTGTTTCCTTGAAACGATCCTTTGTCTCTTGATGCACTCGGCTTTCATAAGTAGGATCATAGTGCTCTTGGATTGATGGATATGGAGATGATGAATATTGAAGTGGTGGTTCTTGTGAGTAATTGGGTTGGAATTGGGGTGGTTCTATGTATGGTTCATATGGCTCATAAGGTGGTTGGTATGGTGGTTGAGGGTTAGGGTCATATGGAGGTGAATGGCGGAAAGGGGCTTGTGAGTATGGTGGTCCAAAGTTATGTTGAGGAAAGGGTCCATAGGCATATGGTGGTGGTTGTTGATAGTCCACTGGAGGTGGTTGTTGCCATGAGAGTTGATCAAATCCTTGTGGCTCCTCCCATCTTTGATTGTTCCAACCTTGATGCCTGTTCTCATTGTAATTTCTTCTTCCTGCAACATTATTGTAACCAGACTCATAGCCAAAGGGGTGAGAGTTCATAGTAGCAAAATAAAAAATTAAAAACAAAAATAAAAATAAATTTAAATTAAAAGGTTATTTAAATTTTGAATTTGAAAATTAAATTTTAAAATTTGAATTTTTAAATTTTTGAAATTTGAATTTTTGAAATTTGAAATTTAAAATTTGAAAAATTTTAAATTTAAATTTTGAAAATTTTTAAATTTGAAATTTGAAATTTGATTTTTGAAATAAGATAAGATAAGATAAAATTTTAAAATAAAAATCAATAACCTCTTAATTTAATAAAAATAAAAATAAAAACAAATCAAAAAGCAAATATTTACAATAACCAATAATAAGGCACACGTTTACATTTCCCCGGCAATGGCGCCATTTTGAAGAACTGAAGATTGATGGTTTAGAGGTTATAGAAACTCTCGTTGTAAGTATAGTTACAAACCAAGTAATCAACCTTTCTTACAAAAGTTGTGGTTGTCACAAGTAACAAACCCCTTTAAAATTGATAACCGAGTATTTAAACCTCGGGTCGTCTTCTCAAGGAATTGCAGGGAGGTATGTTCTTATTATTGGTTATAAGTTTGTAAATTGGGGTTTAGAAAGTAAGGTGGGAATATGTTGAATGATAAATAAATTAAAATAATAATAATAAAATAAACTCTTGGCAAAGTATGAAGAACTGAAAGTCCTATCCTTGTCAATTGCGATGAGAATTGGGTTTTAATCCCACTTTGTTAACCTCTAACTATGAAGGTAAATCAAGTGGATTAATTAGCTTAATCCTCAGGTCCTAGTCAATTCCTATGGAAAGACTAGAGTTATTGGAGCAACTCCCAATTTCAACCACTGCTTTATTTGACAACTCAAGCGTTACCAATAAATCAACCAAAGCCAAAAGGAAAAAATCCAAATTATTTATATAATAAAAAGGAGCAATCATAAGTCTGAAATACCTCAAGATATATTAAAAAGAAAATCAATCTAAACATAGAGAGTCATAAACAAAATTGAGAAAAGAAATAAAAATAAAGAACCTGGGATTGAGAGTCACTCCTAAAACTAAGAGAAATCCTAAATCCTAATCCTTAAGAGAGAGAAGAGAACCTCTCTCTCTAAAAACTACATCTACTCCTAAAATTGTGAATGTGAGAGCCCTCCTATGAATGGATGTATTCCTCCACTTTATAGCCTCTAATCTGTATTTTCTGGGCCGCAAACTGGGTCAGAAACAGCCCAGAATTCGCTGGTCTCGAATTCAATCACGCTGGATTTTTGTCATTGCGACGTGGCCGCATGGATCACGCGATCGCGTCACCTAGCGTCAGGGAAACTATATCATATTATATATTAAATCGAAGCCCCGGACGTTAGCTTTCTAACGCAACTGGAACCGCGTCGTTTGGACCTCTGTAGCTAAAGTTATAGCTGTTTGAGTGCAGAGAGGTCAGGCTGGACAGCTTAGCAATTTTTCCAACTTCTTGCATTCCTTTCACTTTTGCATGCTTTCTTCCCATCCTCCAAGCCATTCCTGCCTTATAATATCTGAAAACACTTAACACACATATCAAGGCATCTAATGGTAATAAGAGAGGATTAATAATAAGCAAATATAAGATCAAAGAAGCATGTTTTCAATCAAAGCACATAATTAGGAAGGTAAATGTAAAACCATGCAAATAGTATGAATAAGTGGGTAAAGAGTTGGTAAAAACCACTCAATTGAGTACAAGATAAACTATAAAATAGTGGTTTATCACCTATATTAGTTTTGGTTGCTTGAGGACAAGCAACAATTCAAGTCTGGTATTGTGATGCATGAGCACCTTTTCCTAGTGAATTTGCATTTGAATTGTTAATTTTAATCAAGATTTAAATATCTTTTAGCCACTATAAATGCTACTTTGAGTTGTGTGCAATTCTGTTTATTTTAGGTATCATTCAGATGGATTTGACGAAATTTTGTAGAAAAAGAGCAGAAAGTGAATGATCCTGTCAACCATGACCTCCTTGCACTCTAATAGACATAACTTGAGCTACAAAGGTCTAATCAATGTGATTCTAGTGGAATTGGAAAGCTAACTTTCAGAGCTTTCCAACGATGTATAACAGTATACACTTTGCTCTCTGACTATACGTCCTTGGTCGCGCCTAACTTGGGATTCTCCAAGTTAGGCACCAAAGGAGAACTTACACGCCAATACCACACGGGTAAGGTGGCGCCTAAATTGGGATTATCCAAGTTAGGCACCAGTTAAAGCAAAACAAGTCAATCCAAGGCTACCATAGTGGCGCCTAACTTGGGATTTTCCAAGTTAGGCGCCAGCCCAAATCAATCAAGTGGTCTCAGCACATGATGAAGCAAGCAACGAAGATCTTTATTAATTTTTTGTTAAACTTTAATTTATTTATAAATAGGAAAAGATATTATTTAATTTTAAAAAATATATTTTACATTAATTAGGATTAGATAATAAAGAGAAAATATTTAGCCCTTCGGGCTCGACTCTTCTCACTTACCTCATTCCACACTTTATAGCTTTTCAAAATCCTTTTTTTCTCTCTGAACCATGAGCAACTAAACATATACTGTTAAGGTTAGGAGCTCTGTTTATTCTATGGATTAATACTATTACTTTTCTATTTTAATTCATGTATTAATTTCAATTTCAGGAATTATTTTTGTTCTTTATCTTATGAATCTGGGTGGAACGGAAGTATGACCCTTATTCTATTTGAGTTCTTGTAAAACTTAGAAAAGCTCTTTACCTGAACAGCAGCTTGAAAATAATTTCTCCTAAATTTCTAATTATCTAGATTTAACGGGATACGTGACATATAATCTTCTTATATTTGGATAAATAGGGTTTCTGTGGCACATAAACTAGTTTTGAACTTAACCCTCTAATCGAAATCAAGTGACCAAGGAATTGGCGGTTGATGAAGGTTAGAGAAGACTAAAAAGATCTAAGAAATTAGGGTTTAGTCACATATAGTTTGCCATGAATTAAATCTTGCATGATTAAAATAGTTGGTAAGAAAAGTTAGTCCGAAAGATAAATATCTCCGAAACCTTAACTGTTTTACTCATATATTTCACAACCCGTTACTGCTTGCTTTCTGATTTTTTGAATTTACTGTTTGACGTAATTAAGACCCAAACACTCTTTTCTATTTGTCTAACTAAGTAAATTACGCAATCATTGTTGCTTAGTCCATCAATCCTCGTGAGATCGACCCTCACTCACTTGAGGTATTATTTGGTACGACTTGGTGCACTTGCCGGTTAGTTTGTGGGTTATAAATTCCGTACTAGTGACTCAGCTAGAAGCGTGACATTCTGATAGTGAGAGTGTTACAACATCAACCACCCAAACGCGATGTGGCATATCGCTGGAGCAATCGACTTCCAAGATAATGTTGTTCTTTTCATGTTTACGTTAAATAAGTATATAGTTATAGTCATAGTTAGGGTACTTTTATAGATGTAGTATATATTAGGTGGTAGAATGTATTGTTAGTAAGTGTTAATTGATAGGTATGATTTAACCTATCAATTAAATTAATTTAACTAGTAAATATTTATTGTATGTTGTGATGTCTTTAATGTGAATCTATATTTATTGCATTTAGGATTTTTTTGAATAAATAAATATTTTATTTACGAATGTAGGTAATTTGTAGCTTTTTTAACTGTTATTTAATGTTTTAATGGGAATTAGGTTTGTTTGATATATTTTTTCGACTAAAATTTAATTATTTTATTTCGAACTAAGTTATGAAATGTGAAACTCTTGTTTAGTATAATTTTTCTATTTTTATTTCAACATTTAAATGTTTACTTTTAAAATAGATTTCTTATTCCACTTTTTTTTTATCAAAGGTCTCGCCTATTTCTTCCTAGACGAGTGAGCAACACTCTTGCACCACTAGAAGCCATTCTCCCTTACTTAAGAGAGGTTGAGTTTGGCAACACAGTGCACCTCAAGAACTTCGTATTTGACACTCCCTAATAACTGCATTTGTGGAATGTTGGTGTCCTGAGACCTACATTTTTCACTTGCCATGGGATAATTGTACAATCACCTTGTAGGACATTGCATACCTCCTTGGATTATGCACACATGGAGAGGCAGTAGGCGGGTGCTTGCATAATTTTCAGACGTGGTACGGGCACTCGACCTAGAAGTGGGTAGAGCAACTCCTCGATGTCAAGCCTCTTCATGTTCAGCAATAGGGCGTGCAAAGGAAGGAGTTCTTCTCCATCAAGCTTACATGACTTCTTCACACCTTGCATTACTACCTCTCTGCTTTTGAATTTGTGGCCAACCCTAAACTTTACACCACCATCTATGTTGTAATCGTCTCCATCCATATTGAAAAATGGAGTTTTCTCGTACATCACATCCAGATCCAACATATGATAGTGATTGGGTATAGCTGATAAGGCCGGACTTGGTTGTAGGACAAGCCGAAGATACCGAACTGATGTGTCGACGGGAGTCTCTGGTACAAACTACTCCTCATCATCATCATCTTCACAAGAACCAATATCGTTGCTATTGGCAACATACTCCTCACTGTCCATGTCCATCTCTTCCACTGGACTAGACAGTGTATCGGTGATGGTGCAAGAGGTGGGTCATCCTATACAAAATTCGAGTGGCCAGATCGACCGTCACCAACATCACCAACCTCCGCAAAAAGCTCCATCACTTGTTCTGCCATGATTCTCCCATGGAGGTCAAACATGAGGTGCACATGCTCATCGCCATGAAGTCAAAACAAACAAAACCAAAAAACTCCATTTTCAATCGGTGCTAACAACCTATACCCAACCCTTCCAACCTCTTTTCTCCCGCTAGCACCAATGCTCCTCAATATCAAACTCTTTAGTTCGGACAAAGAATTTACTTGCCGAGTGCACAATAGAATGGGATTACCACACTCAAATTTCACTCTAATATCACTATTTCTCATATGACAATTGAGATACACACTTACAACCACATATCCACTATCACTAGAAATTTTTGCTTAATTTTTGGAAGAAAAAAAATGAAAAGAGAAGAAGAAGTAAAATATTTGTGAAAAATACAAATGGTTGCAGATCTTTTTATAGTTGCTGAAAATTTATCGTACCGTATCTTATTTACACTATAAACGAGATATACACGTTTCACATTTAGTATCTTCACAGTGTTATTTCATGTCTTATCTTGTTTACATTGTAAATGAGATAAGTAATGGAGTGTAAATTCGTAAAAATGAAACAAATTACTTATGTTCGTAAATAAAATATTTATTATATTTATTTAAAAAAATTCCTCAAATAAGATACCTATTTAAATTTGGTGACAACCATATCATGAAAATCTATAAAGAAAACTATAGTTGTATCTTCCTAACCATGTTGAAATATACTACTTGTAATACATGAGACAAGTCGCAAGTGTTTTTTGTTCAGATGTTTGATTGGATATATTCAATTATCATGTGAGTTGTCTAATAAGAAGATAGCTCAAACAACATCGCATGAGAAAAAAAGTGACATATATTATTACTTAATTTAAAAGTGGATAAATTAAACATGATAGAACAAAATATATTTTTCTCAATTTCTTTATACACAATCTTCAAATTCAATAAAAAAATATTGATATTCAACAAATTCGTTCAAGTAATAATAAAAAAATTCATTTTCAAAGTCACTTTCTACCCCCTCCTTTAAAAAATTGGTATACAAAATAAATGCATCGATTTCCAGATATTATATGATATTATCAAGAGGAAAAAAATATATATTCTTTATTTCTTTAATAATGCTACATAACTAAAAATCACATATAAATAAATAAAATTGTATTTAATACCATTGTTATTTATAAGAGACTGTGAATCATTCTCCTTAATTAATTGATACAATTAATTTTTTTCTATAAATATCTTTTTTTATTTAATTACATCAAAAACTAATTCAAATTTTATAAAAATCAAATTTCAAAAATCACTCCTGAATTGTTAGCATATTACATCCATAATTATACAATCTTTATTTCAAATAAAAATTTTAAATTATTATATTATTAGCCCTAAAAAATATTTTAAATCACCATAAGATATTTTATAAAAAAAACTCCAAAATTTCAAATCTGAGTCTTAATTTATTGAAAATTAGAAACATAAACAAATTATTGGTTTATGACCTGTAAAATAAAAAAACAAATACTAAATAACAACAAATCAATTTCAATTTGTGGATTATGGAGATTGTGTGTTTGAAATTATGGATGTTATATATATGATTTATGGAAGTTAAATTAGAAATCCAATCTTGTTACACATCTAAGTCTTTTTGACAACCAAATCCAACGAAGTTGGGCCAAACCCAACAAAAATCACTTTCATTACAAACAGCGTGTACACACGCGTGCTTTACTAACACAAACATATCCTTCTTCGTCTTCGCGTTCCTTATTCTTCTTTGCGGTCGTCTTTCTTCTTCTTTGTATTCTTCCTTCTTCTTCGTCGTATTCCCTCTTTTTCTTCGCATGTTTTCTCTCTATCGTCGTTCTTTTATTGTTGCTGTTATGGCTACGTTTTTTCTTTTCCTCCTTTTTTTCCTAGTACTTTTGCAGCTTTGATTTTTCTTTTTTTTTATTTTATTCTTCTTAAGAGAGTGAAACAAAAAAAAATTATGAGAAAATAAAATAATAATAAGAAGAAGAAAATGAAGAAGAGCCAGTAGAATATGAGGAGAAAAAGGAGAGTTTTGAATTATGCAGAACTTATCAAAATAAAAATATACTAAATTTTCTTAAGAAATACACATAAATTTCTTAGTTTTTACACCAAAACTCTGCTATAAAAGCACAAAAATGTCTTTTTTAATGCTATATGTTTTTCTTCTTTTTTTCTTATTTCTTTCTTTTTTTAATTGAATGAATGTAGGTTCATCCTTTTCCTAGTAATTTTGTAGCATTATGTGTTTCTTCTTCTTTTTTGTTTGATTTTTTTTTTGTTTTTATTCTTATTAAGAGAGTAAAATAAGAAAAAATTTGAGAAAGTAAAACAACAAGAAAAAGATGAATAAAAAAAGGAAGATGATGATGATAATGAGAACAATTTTTGAATTATGCAGAACTTATCAAAATAAAAATACATCGAAATTTCTTAATAATACACACAAATTTTTTAGTTTTATGTAAAACCCGCGAAATTAGTGAATAATTAGCTAATAAATTAATTATTAATCAAATAAATTAGAAAATAAAATTATATAGTTTAGTGAGGTAGAGCTAACTAAAATAAAAATTTTGACACTAATTTTAAAGAATTTGGCTCAAAATTAGGCCGAACAGACCGAACCGATCAAACCAGACCCAAAATGGGCCCAAGGCCCAAGCCCACTTACCTAACTCTATACATAAGCCGCCATCAGCCTTCTTTCTCCCCTTCTTCTTCATTAAACACACTGAAAGAGTGAAACCCTTGGGATCGGAGGAAGAGAACTACTATTCATTTCTCACTTGTTTCCCCCATAACTTTTGATCCAGAGCTCCGATTGATGAGCCATTAGCGGCCACGCATTCGTCTCGGAATTCTCTACAAAACCCACATAGCAATTTGGTAAGTGAATCATGTTTTCTCACCCAATTCTCTCTTTTTCAGTTCATGATTTTCGATTTTAGTAATTGAGAGATTGTGATTTTGATGGTTTAAGGGTACTTTAGCGGTGGATAATCACTGAATTTTTTCCATTTGACTCATGAGTATCGGTAAGAAAATCCTAACCCTTGTGAATTGGTGATTTAGTGAGCTCAGTGTTGATTATTGTGATATTGTATGAATTAGATCATGTATCTTGTTGAATTTGAGTTAAATTGGTGAATATTGGAAGCTTGAAATTGAATCATGGGAGCTGAAAATTCAATTAGTAAGGAGTTGGAGCTTTGAAGCTTGAGGAACGGTAGATAAATTAGGTGTTCCGAGCATTAAGGAGGAATCGGCAAGGTATGATTTCGGTTTCTCATAATTAAAATACAATGTGTCATGAAAACTTAAACTAGTTGACTGTAGGTTAGGTTAAACCAGGATGACTTGTTAAAGTTTAGCGAATTGGTAAAACTGTGGAGTTGAATATGTGAATGTGCTGCTGAATTATTGAGTAAAGATGAGGTTCGACTTTGATTGTAAATGATGATGATGTTATATTGATGGTTTATGAGTATTGTTGCTTTGGTTATGATTGTGTTGGTTAGAGTTGATGAAATTGAGTGTTGAAGTGTTGTGGAATGAAGAAAATGGTTATGGAATTATTTTGAGTGTATTTAATATTGTTTTGGGTTGTGAAACTTGGTTTGAAAATGAGAATTTGAAAAATAAAGGCCAGGTTTTGAACTTTTTTGGTAAAAGCAGATTTTTAATGAATTTCGGTGGTCTATAACCTGAGCCTCCGATATTGAATTTGAGTTAATTTTGGTTCAAATTAAAGATAGTTTTAAAAGGTTTAAAATGCTATAAACTTTGTGAAAAAGCAGAATTTCGTAGAGGAAGTTATGGACGTCGGAAGTTATGTGTAAAAACTGAATTTTTGAAGTTGTAGGAAAAACCAGAAAACTCTGTTTAAAGTGTATTGGTTAGGTTTTGGGGCTACGGAGTAAGGGTTAGTGAGTGGAAGAAGATAGAATTGGTGTCGAAGGAGTTGAGGAAGGGGATGCTTGATTTGATAGGGATGATGAGAGTAATGAGGATTTGTAATTTAATGGGATAAGTATTATTTTTGTCCCTAACGTTGAGGGTCAGAATCGAAACCGCCCCTGATGTAATTTTTTTATTTAGAATCGTCCTTAAAGTTGCATTTCATTTTAAAATCTTCCTTTCTAATAAATTTTTTTAAATGACAAAACTACCCTTTTTATAAATCGTTATTTTAAATTAAAAAATATAAAATAAAAAAAAAAGAAAAGACACGAGAGGGAAGGGATCGGAGAAAGGGAAAGGGATAAAGAAGGGGGAGGAAAAAGGGAAAGGGAGAGGGGGAAGGGGAAGGGGAAGGGGAGGGGAGGAGGGGGACGGCGCCGGTGAAGTTTGGAGCTGCCGTCGCCGTCACGAGCCAGGGAGAGAGCTTCTGCTTCTGCACCACTGCTCCTCGCCACCTCGCCGCTTCTGCTTCTTGCTTCGACCTCTGTTTCTTCTTCGTCTTCTGCTTCTTTTGGGTCTGCTTGAGTGCTTCTGCTTCTGCTTTTGCATCTTCTGCTTCGTCTTCTGCTTTCTGCTTCTGTTTAGTGCTTCTGCTTCTGCATCTTCTGGGTCTGCTTCGGCTGATTTTGATTTGTTATTTTCTGATTTTATCGTTGTTGTGTGTTGATTTGTTGAATCTGGATTTGAATAATGGATTTGTTCATCATAATCCCTAATTCCCTAATTTTTATTGTTGGTTTTGTTCTTGTTCTGATTTCTGGATTGCTGTTGCTTTTTTTTGTTTTTGGATTTCTTGTTTCTTCCTAATTTTTTGTCTTGTTCTTGTATTTAATTTTTTGGTAATTAAATTTTTGGTATTGTTCTTATATTTCGTTTCTGCATAAATCTCACATATGATAAGCATTTCGTCGTCATCCAGAAGCTCTATGTACTCGGTTTTGGGGACAACAAAGACTGGTCATGATGACGAAGGTGTTGATGAAAATGGAAGACAAAGAACGGTTTTTGATGATGATGAGCCTTTGATGGTGCTTTGAGAAGCGATGAAGGAGGACATGATGGCCTCTTGTAACTACAGTTCATGAGCGTACTTGTCATCGGAGATGGAGACGAGGTTACCTTCTTCCTTCTGTAATTAAATTTATAGATTTTTTATTTTTACAATTGAAGATGGATTTGGGTTTTTTTAATTCTTGTAATTTGATTTTGTTAACTGTATTTAAAAATTTGAAATTTTGAGTTTTGTTAATGGAAGAAGAAGAACAAGAAGAATGAAATGGTGAAAAAAGGATATTTTTCTCATTTAGAAAAAAAATTTATTAGAAAGGACGATTTTAAAATGAAATGCAACATTAAGGACGATTCTAAATCAAAAATACCATCAGGGACGGTTTCGATTCTGACCCTCAACGTTAGAGACCAAAACAATACTTATGCCTAATTTAATAAGATATATGTGACCGGGTAGTAGGCAGTGGTATTATCCACTTGCTCCAGGTACGAGATAAGGAAGAAAAAATTTGAAAACTGAGTTTAACTATTGAGTTTTAAATGAATATGAAAGAATTGAAATGATAACGAAAATAACAATGAACTTTGAATGTGATACCTGGGTAGTAGTAAGGATTGTGGTTCGTCCCGCTTGCTCCGAGTCAGTGTTTGAGATTTGATAATAATGACGATTGATTTAGACTAAATGAATGTATGTTTGAGATACCTGGGCAGTAGCAAGAATTGTTGTTCGTTCTGCTTGCTCCAAGTTAGTGATTGTGACGCCTGGGTAGTAGCAGTAGTAGTGGATTATTCTGCTTACTCTAGGTTGAGCTTTTAAACATCTGCCTGGGTAGTAGCCGCAATAGTGGTTATTCCATTGGCTCTGGGTTAAGCGGATAGTAGCAAGGGATTGTAGCTCAAACCCACTTGCTCCGCAATGGGTGTCTCTGTCCATGGTTAGCTACCAGGAAGTATCGGGTTGGCTATATAACCGACAGATGATATCATCAGCCATAGGACAGACATACATCATGTGCATATGTACGTTTTGTTTGTTTGGGTATTTGATTGGGCTTGCCTATGTGACTATTGTGCTTACCTGTTATATTCACTACCTGCTGTAACTGTATCCTGTTTATGTTTGTCATTGTTTGTTTTGCTTGTCTGTGTGGTTTCACCGGAGTTGGAGGCTTTAGAGAAAAGTACACGACGGAGGGTTTCAGTTAGAGTTTAGTTAAGATATAGAACCTTAGATGACCTACCCTATTTATGGTTTACAATTTATTATCTTTTAAGTATTATAATCTAAGTGTCAAAGTTCTGGGATTGCCTATGCCTTTTCCGGGACCTTATATATTAATTATGTGGGCACAGTTACCATGCTGAGAACCTCTGGTTCTCATTCCATACTGTGTTGCTATTTTTCAGATGCAGGTTGAGAGAAACCTAACTAGGCGTCTTGAGTTCTCTGCAGCAAAGTGGGACCTTTGGTTTCGGAGGTTGAGTTTGGAGTTTGAATATTTGTATCTTTGACACTCCCTTCTTATTATTCATGTATATATCTTACATTTTTTTTTCGTACGCAAGTTTTCCATTTACGTGAGCGTTACGACTTTTGTTTTAAACTTCTCTTCAAAGGTTCCTCGTTATAAAATTTCTTTCAACTATTATTATGTATATATTTTATTTTAGAGGTCGTAATACATCACCACCTCAGTTTTATGACTTAAGCGTAAAGTTCTGTGTGGTAGGATGTTACATTTTACACAGAAACTTTGCTATAAAAGCACAAAAGCACAAAAATGTATTCTTTAATACTGTATTTTTTTCTTCTTTTTTTCCTTATTTTTTTCTTTCTTTTAGTTAAATGAATGTAGGTTTATCCTCTTTCTAATAATTTTGCAGCATTATGTATTTCTTATTCTTCTTTGATTGATTTTTTTATTTTGATTCTTGTCAAGAGAGTAAAACAAGAAGAAACTTGAGAAGATAAAATAAGAAGAAAAAGATGAATAAGAAAAAAAAGATGATGATGAAAAAGAAAAAGAAGAAGAAGCAGCAAAAGATGAGGAGGAGAAAGAGGAAGAGTTTTGAATTATTCAAAACTTATCAGAATAAAAATACACTAAAATTTCTTAACAAATACACATAACTTTTTTAGTTTTTACATCGAAACTTTGCTACAAAAGCACAAAAATATTTCCTTTAATGCTGCATTTTTTCTTCTTTTTTCTTTATTTCTTTCTTTCTTTTAGTTGAATGAATGTAGGTTCATTGTTTTATTCTTGTTAAGAGAGTAAAACAAAAAGAAACTTGAGAAGGTAAAACAAGAAGAAAAAGATGAATAAAAAAAAGAAGACGATGATGATGAAAAAGAAGAAGAAGAAGCAGTTGCAAGACCTAGAGTAATTTATCATGGCCTAACACAAATAGTTATGGAATGATTAACTCTTTATTACTGCAACATTTCACTAGCAAGTTAATGTGCAAGAATAATCAGATAAATTGTGTGTTTTTTGGTCGGGTTGTAAATAATATTCTCCACCTCCTTGAAGAAGGAAGGGTTGGACCCCTCATCGTTGTGCTGAGTTTTGAATTATGCAGAACTTATCAGAATAAAAATATACCAAAATTTCTTAATAAATACACATAAATATCTTAGTTTTTACACCGAAATAACTAAATGATTGCAACACGCAAACTCAGTTCGAAAACAAGCATACGAACAAGACTGAATCTTGAACAAAAATACATCTAAATTAATTTTGGATCAGACAACATCATTAATATGATAAAAATTCAATGATAACGATAATAATAACGACGATAACGATAAAGAAGATGACGATGACAATAACGATGATGATGATGATGATGATGGAGGGAAGGAGAAAAACAAATGAAAAGAAGAAATCAAATGGAAAAAGGAAAGAGGAGGAGAAGGTAGTGATGGTGGTGGTAACATCGATAATAAAAGAAAAAAAAGAGAAAAAAAAAAGAGAAGAAAAAACAACATCTGAGATGTTAGTAAGAAGAAGAGAAAGAGGAGGAGGAGGAGAAGGAGAAGAAAACAAAGGAGAAGGAGAATTGAAGGAGAAGGAAACGAAAGAAGAAGAGGAGAAGAATAAGGAAAAGGCGCATGATTTAAAAAGCGGTTATAACAACTTGGTTAAACTTGGTTAAGTATTTTGTTTGGATGTAGAGATTTATTCTTTTAAATATTTTAATAACTTCTATTATACAACTCATATACACATATAAATCATATTATAAAATAAAAAATTTAAATAAAATATAGAAAAAAATTATGAAATACATTATTAAATATAATTATTAACTAATCAAATTAAAATCAATAAATAAACGTACATATGAATATCAACTAAAAAATATTAAAATAATTTACATGTGAGATAATTCGAAAATACATATCTTAAAATTAGGTAATGTTAATAATAAAAATTCGTTAATTATGAATATTATATATATAAAAAAATGAACGTTATGAATATGAAATTATGAATGTTATTTGTGTAAAATTAAAATTATTTTCATAAATTTTACCATACAACTCATATTTTTTTATATCGACTGTTATAAAATAAAAAATATAAAATAAAATTATAAAAAAAATACAAAGCAAGTTTTTAAATGAAATTTTTAACTTATCAAATTAGAATCAATAAGGATTAACAATTATAAATATGAAAAAAAAATTGAAGGCAATGCTTATAGAGTAATAGTACATTATATACTATTAATATCTATTTTTAATGCAATAAAAAATATTTCAATATTAAATGAACTATTAAAATCAATTCAAGAATCAAAAGACGCGTGAGAGGGTGAAAGCTAAACGTGATTAATTATATTAACTATTGTAAAAAAAGAATGTTTTTGCTGCTTTTTGTTCCCTAAGCTATGATTCCAAACTTTTTCGATTTTTATTGACTAGGATTTTATCCTATTAAGTTTTTTTTTTTGACAAGATCGTTTAACAAGATAGTTCTCATTACAAACGACATTATTCTATTTATTTCTTAAATCAATTTTTTATCGCAAAAAAAATTTCTAGACAAAATTTTTAACACGATATATCTCTAATGGATATCCAAGGAGTATTGCGAAAATTAGTAAATTCCCTACCATTCATTGATATTATAGCAATAATGGAGCATTAATTCTTATTAATGAAGCATTCTTACATGGTAATGAAACATTATTCACTAATAGTGAAATTAGTAGGCTTGGTATTTTAGCTTTTGGTGATACTAAGGAGATAATAATAAAAAAAAAAAAAAAAAACTTATTTTTTTTAGAATTAATAGATATTAAATAAGACAAATTTTAATTATTTTTTATTAATTTTTTTATTACCAAACATTTTCGTTTAGTTTTTAACTGCTATAAACACCAAGCTCCATCCTTCATAAAAAGAGTGAAGATACAAAACATAACTAGTTAACTACATGCATGAAGAAATCATTTGGTTCCTTGAGTGAATATAGTAAATGTAATATTATTGAAAACTTGTTAAATTATTTTGAATGACATATATTTAAGAATTAATAACAAAGTTATTTTACTCTTTATTTATTATAAATTTCTACCTCTATTTCTTTATCGTAATTTCACAACAGAATTCAATCTTCTCATCTCATATATACTTCTCTCCTCCTTTAATGCTGAATGTTATTTATACATGAACCTCTCCCTTTGACCATCTCAAATATGTATCACTTTCTAACAAATGAAAGTCCCAACAAAATAATTGACCCTCTCATTTACAAAATTTCCTCTGAAGCCACATAATTGTGGACCACAATAGATGAATAGTACTTTCTCTGTTGTGTTATGCTATTACTGTCACACTTTAATACATCTTTAAATTAATGTGTCTAAATCAACCAAATTCGTACCAAAAATGACAGAAACAAATAAAAGAACAAAATGAATATATTGACTATACACGATGCAAAAATTTCAAGGATAAAACAACTTTGCATAAAGAAGCTCATTCCAAGTATCTTGTAGTCCAGGCAAACACCAATGTGTGCAATCAGCATAGCTAGAAGGGTTAGCTAGTTGCTGAGGTGTTAAAGGGTTCCATTGTTTCTTGTAGATTGAAGTGTGTGCATCTTTGCGGTAATTGGACAACTGTGTGATGTTGAGAAATGTTATGGGAACATTGGATTTTCTGAAGACTTCTCCAATTACTTGCATTATGCTTTTGTAAGAGTCAGAGCCCCAATATGTGGGATCATCAATTGGTGTAGTTTCATTGTAGCAGTTACCTCCTGCTTCACCTCCCCATTCTATGCTCCTGCCACCATATATACATGTAATTCAATTATGAGTCCCATAATTCCTAAATTTATGTTTATGATTCTTCGTACTAAATGTTTTGTTTGTTTTTTAGCTTTTGTATTTCACTTTCTTTTTCGGGGTTAAAATTATACTAAACTTTTAAAGCTGCCCAATAAAGAGACCCAACTGGAACACCACCCAAGTAGCAGAATAAAGAGGCCCAAGTGCCCAAGTCAAACTCAACTAACATGGTCCAACAAGGGTTCGAGCTGGATTTCACCCGTGTAATCCACAACATTAACGTGGTTGGAAGCTTGGTACGGATAACAGATTATTGGGTAACCACCTTGCACTCCCCTCCAAACAAGAATCTAGCCCACTACTCCAACCATGGGTGCCTCACCATGGGATTGGACAAGACCCTATGACATAACCAACTCCAGTACCCAACTCTCAACCCTCATAAATTTCAAATTTAGAGAAACACTAAGAAGCAAAAACTTGTTTTTTAAAAAAAGGGTTTTCATCACACATGTTGCCACATAATTTGAGCAAATAGGACTCGGACAAAATTTCTGGTCAGCAATCATCTTCTATATTTAATGTGTGGGATCGGAGATGTACTCACTTTGCATGAGAAGGTGACATGCTGGTGAAAAACACTCTTGTCCTGTTTGGGTCCATGTTCTGCTTCACCCATTTAACCATGCTTTTCATAGCCATTCTATAAGCCTCCTCTGTTGACAGCTCAACAATCTCTTTTGCTTCATCATTAAAGGATCCAAGCCTGAAATTTTGAGTACATATTAGTTAGTGCTTTGTATATGTCTGGCTGTCTGCAATGGTATTGTCCTTTAAGATAAGTGTTAGGTTCATAGTAAGAAACGTTTGAGAATTGAGACAACAAAACTTATCAGTCTTGAAACAAGAATTTCTAAGGATAGAAATTTTTGTCTGTCTCCAGTGTCTCCATATTTGTGTTCCAGGTGCGGTTTCTAAACTTAACAGTTTAGCTTTTAGTGTAGAAAAGGACTAACACTTACCCAATTAAATATTTGTATGATTTATGAAATAGCATATAGTTAAGTTAACCATTTTTATTAATGTTTCAATGTTTCAAAACAAGGTTGTAGTTGGATATTGTCTTTGACACAGAATATGAAGAGAATGAACACAAAACTCATTTGGTTGTAGAGGACACTTTTTTCCTCAAAAGCAAAAAATTCATGTATTTTCAGTACTTCTTAATTGGGAAGCAAAAAAAAAGTCATCCATCTCTGTCTCTCTCTCTCTCTCTGTTCTTGTCTTATGTATTTTGATCTCAGAAACAAAATTCAAACACAACCTAGAATTGGATGAATTGCACAATACATTTTCATATATACTGATATAAAGTGCATACGACTAACTTCTTTAATCAGATAGAAATAGAGTGGAGGAACTTACAAGATTTTCATCTTGGAACCAGTTATCCACCAAAGATAGGTGTTGAATACAACAATGTCAGCACCTTTCCAGAAACGGCCATGCTTGTTGATTGAACCCTTTCTGACGATCCTATCAGATACCCTATGGATGAATGCGTTATCGGAGTTTGATTCAAGAAGAAAAGGTGCCCAATAGAACTCAATTGTAGCATTGTATTCCTAATTAAATACACCAAAATGAACATAAAAAAGAGAACTGTGATGTGAAATATGGTTTAGTGCACAAGCTAAGTCAGAGGTGCATATATACATACCTTGGCTGTGAATACAGTGAGTGAATCAAAGGTTTCCATGGATTTTGCACCTTCTGGAATGAGACTATGGAGAAGGCATACCAAAGAGACATATTGGCCTCTATTAAGGGAGTCTCCAACAAACAGCATCCTCTTCCCACGAAGCGTTTCCAGCATCAAACTTGCATTGAATCTGTTGTAGCATTGGTGAAGAGGTTTGTCATATGTTTGGCTTAGTACAAAAATATATTCAAGACAACACAAGGGATCGGAAGACCAAGCTAAAATATTACTTAATAGTAGTTTTCGCAAGTAGAATTAAAAGGAAAAGTCAAAAATAATTTTGTAATTCTAAAATGTTTTAGTCATACTAATATGGCGATATTGGTAATATCTATGAATATTTAAATTAAACTTGTATAAATAACACTTCTGTTTTCTCATTATTTTTGTTACATTCTTACTAGAAAATGCACGAGAGCCATTACTTTTCATTCATGTACTGTTTTTTCTCATTCATGTACTGTTTTCTCCTCTTCTATGTACCTTTTTGTCTCTGGCCATGTGCATTTGTTTAATTGTTTTTGATAAAGCGATTGTGATCATCGATGAGATTCTTAAACATGATATCAAAAAGATCAACGGCTTTTTATAAATTTAGAATAAACTTTGATTCTCGTTCTTAATTAAAAAAATATTATGAATTCAAGATATATTTTGCTTTTAGTATTTGTAAATTTTTTAATCATTTAGTTCTTTTATGCAAAACTCGATAATGAGGTACAAATTATTAATAATAAACAAACAATGATAGATGCATTTATCTTTACAAATGCTTAGACAGTATATGATTGTCCTTGTTTTTAATTTTTTTTTCTTTTATCAGAGATAAACTTGGGATAGACTTACCCTAAAATAGTCATTCCAAGAAGGTACTATATAATTAGCAGGGCAAATTACTTAAATGAAATAAACTAGAGAAATGTTTACTTAATACAGATTTGGTTATTTGTATGTCCTGAAACATATTTATATAAATCGTGGAACTCTTCCACGGTTTATGAAGGAAAAATAATGAACATAAATCGTGGTATTTTTTCACGGTTTATGAAGAAGAGACATAAACACATAAACCGTAGTACTCTTTCACGGTTTATAAGAAAGAGACATGCACAGGTAAACCGTGGTATCCACCCACGGTTTATGAAAAAGAGTAAATGTATTCTTCATCATACTTATAATATTAATATGAATAAATATAATTTAAAAAAAATAATATAAACATACAACTTGAGTATATATATTCTTTATCAGTAATTGAAATTTCACACTTTTTATTTCTCATCTTTGTTTTATATTTTTTTCTAATAATAATAATAATAACACATATACACAAACAATTCAGTATAATAAAAGTACTAATAGGTCCCTCTTTTATTTACTTTCATTTTTCATTTCTAAAGATAACGCCAACAAATATATAGTCCTATATTTTTTAAATTAAACATATTATAACTGAAGAAGATATATAACATGCACAAAATTTTGACACATATCAAGCATCCAATGCAAAAATATTGATACGACCAAGACAGTATAACTAACCTCTTGGTCGATATAAAATAGAAAAATATATTTTTAAATAATATATATATATATATATATATATATATATATATAAAAGAATATTTAATCAAATATGTTATATTTTTTATGTATTAACGTGAAAATGTTACTTTATTATTTTTTTACATTGTACTCTTATTTTAGTACTCTTAATGATCTGATTTTTAATATTAATTTGAAATCCAACGTTTATGATTTTATTATTATCTATGATTAATTTTTTTATTTAATTTATCTTTTTAATGGAATCATAATCTATATTATAAAAAATTACACTATGACGAGAATTACAATTATAAAAGAGAGTACTAAAAATAATAAAAAAAATTAAATATTTACTTTGTAGTAATTAAAACAAATCTGAAAGTTCTTGATGATCTTTTTTATATAGTATATTTTTAGTATTTTTAGTACTCTCTTTTAGTAATTGAAACAAATCTGAAAGCTCTATTTTACTATTATTATTATTTACAGTTAATTTTTTGTTTAATTTACTTTACCTAATAGAATCAATAAATCATATTATAAAAAGATAATAACAAACATAATACATAAAAATCTCAATTATAAAAGTGTATAATGTCAAACAAACAGTTAAAAAAATAAAAATAATAAATAATAGAAAAATAGAGCTCATATAAATAGAAATAATAAGAATTCTATAAATAATACAATAATATACATAAAGGATAAAGTTGATAAAAGATAAATAAATAGTTAGTATCCATGACTAAAAGCCCATTAAAAAAACGCAGAAGCTAAAAATAGTTACTTCTTGTAAACGTGGTTTTGGTAGCAAAATCACTTTTGTGTTTACAAAAAAAATTTGCCAAACCAAAAGTTGAAACTTTCAAGAAGTATAAACGTACTTCTTCCCTTTCAACGGGTTTCCAAACACATGCCAAATACCCTAAAACCCCCCAACAATGAAATCCCCCAAAGGTTTCGCAAATTACGTAAATAGATGCCCATAAACCGTGGGAGGGTACCACGGTTTATGCCCAAACATCCTTCTTCGTAAACCGCGAGGGGTAGCACGGTTTATGCCCCCATTTTGGCTTCCATAATCTGTAGTAGAGTCACACGGTTTCCTTATTTGACGATTCCTTCGTAAACCGTGACAGTTTACCACGGTTTGTGTATATTTTCTAAAACATGGAAGGGTTCCACGGTTTATATAGATATGTTTCAAGATATATAACCAAATTTGTATTGTTGCATTTGAGTAAATTTTTCTTCCTTTCCTTTTATATAGGTAAATTGCCCTAATTAGCATCATACTGATAACTATAGAATATCTATCATCCTAATTCTTCAGTGCACAAATTAAAGATTTTATTGTCCTGTTTTTGGACATATTTGTATTTTATTTTTTAATAATTAATGAAATATAACCTATTATCTTTAGAAAAAAAAATTAAAGATCTTGCATTACATATTATTTGAGAAATATATGTACCCAAAAATATAAGACAAAGGATAAAGTATATTTTTTATTTCTGAAATTTACCAAAAATTTTAAAAATATTTTTAAGTTTTATTTTATTTCAATTTTATTCTAAAAAAATTTAATTTGTATCAAATATACTAACAATTAATTTTTCAAAAAATTTAAGACTAATTCATCAATAATTTCACATAAACAATCTTCAACACAAGAAACTAGCTCTTAATTGTCAAGTATTATTGGTGCATTAACCCTAAAATTTTTGAAAATTTAATTATCAGGATACACACTGATACAAATAAAAAAAAATTTAAAACAAAATTAAAATAAAATAAAACTTTCAGCTATTTTTTTGGCAAACTTTAGAAATAATTAATACACTTTATCCTGATATAAATTATCTAACCTACCAACTACATCAATTATGAGAAAAAGCATGCATCAAGATCAAATTAGTCCAAACAACTCAACAACTCGAGACATGTGCATTACAATGTCCGTGATTGTTAAGGTCCCACCGATTGAAAAATGGAGAAACAAAAACGCCCGAACTCCAACTAAACACCAAGAAATAAACCCAAGTGTCCAATTTAGCCATGATTGCTCCACACTTATTGTACAGAACAGAATGGCTGAGGTGGTGGTGCCAATCATTCAATTCTAATACATCTTTTTCTAATGAATTATAACTCCCATTACTACTACTACTGTTACTATTCATATTCATTGTATCCCACCACCCTACTTGACACGTGACCTCTTAGTCACAAACTAACCCGAACCACCGACAACTCAACCTTTTCTTCAGGAATTTAAAATGAATAAATATATAAACACAAACACAACATAAAAGAGAAAACAAACAAAGGAGAAGAATAATGGAATATGGTCTTTCAATTAAAATGCTTTTTTTTTTACATTTATTTAGTAAAATGACAGGTATTAATTTGATTCTAATAATCTTTTAATAACTCATTCCGAATCAAAGATTTTTGAAAATATATTGAGTGAAAAATTGAGAATAGCTCTTACGTGGGAAGATCGCAACCGTGAGGCTGCCAGCGCCACCGCTGGTACTCCATCTCGGGACGGCCGTGTTCTTGACACGTCAGCTGAGGCTGTATGTACGGGCAGTCCGATTCCTGGTAGAGCGGCCGAGTCAACTCGTCCCGAACCCATCTTCCACTGAAAACGTCACACCCTTCCTCCGTTTCACCCACCGCAACCGCCGCCACCTTCTCTTTCTCCTTCTCCTCCGTGCGCCTCTCGGAGGAATACGAGAAATCTTAACAAACAACACCAAATTCAGCTGAGAAATGAGAGTGCTGTACAAGTATAAAACCCTAGAAAAGAGGAAAAGATAAGAAGAGGAACCTTGTTGTTCTGGTAGAGGGGGATGAGTCAACTCGGTGAACTCGGTGGGTGTGGATAAGAGTGTGTTGTGTTTATTGTGTAGTAGTTGTTGGAAGATGAAGAAGGAATCATGGCCATAGAGGATGGAAGCGAAGAGAATGAAGGCTAAAAGGGTAATGAAGAGGTAGGGAGAGAAACGATGCTTGGTTCTGATAAGAAGAGAAGAAGAAGAAGTAGAAGAAGAGAATGATGATGCTTTTGGTTTCATCATCACTTTGCATGCACAGCATGGACCCAACCCCTTAACTATATATTCTCATTTTTATAATTTTTTTTTTAAACTAAATCTTTGGTTATCAATTCTTAAAATATTAAACTAACTTAAATTTATTTTTCAAAATGATTTAATTATCTAACATTGTTGTATTTTTTATTTTGGTGTTGAAAGTGAAATCTAAAATATATTATGCAAAATATATATATACGGGGAGTTTTATAGTGGCATTAATTTTAATGATTAAAAATGGTATAAATTTGATCTATAAATAAAATATTGATATATGACAAAAAATAAATAAATCTAAGGCTAAAATAATTTTTTTTTCTAATTTTTTATGATTATTTTTATGAAAATAATTTTTTATAATAATTTTTATAATTATAAAAAATAATTTTTAAAAAATAACACCAAAATAATTTTTTAATTATATTTATAATTATTATTTAAAAAATAATTTTTTATAATTATTTTATTAAAATAATTTTTTATAATTATTTTTATTATTATTTTTACTAAAATAATTTTTTTATAATTATTTTTTTTTTGTAATTTCAAAAAACTAACAACACAAAGATGTTTTCCCTCTTAGTGTTAGTTTAAAAAAATTATAAAAAATTATGAGAGAAAATATCATTTTGGTGTTAGTTTTTTAAAATTATAAAAAAATTATTTTGGTAAAAATAATAATAAAAATAATTATAAAAAATTATTTTAGTAAAAATAATTATAAGAAATTATGTTAGTGTTATTTTTTAAAATTTATTTTTTATAATTATAAAAATAATTATAAAGAATTATTTTGATAAAAATAATCATAAAAAATTATAAAAAAGAGAAAATTATTTTAGTCTTAATTTTTTTTTTTTTACTATATGTCAATATTTTATTTGTAGATTAAATTTATACACTCTTAATCACTAAAATTAATGCTATCATAAAACTCTGCTATATATATACAAAAATGGAAATGTATATTCTGGTGATGATTTTTTTTCAAATGAAAATCACATATTATATAATCGATTGTAATATAAACAAATTATTTTATATCAGTTGTAGTAATTTATTGAAAAGAAATTACTCATTTTGATAAACTTATTATATAGATTTTTTTTTCATTCTTTTGAAATAAAACATTTTAACATTATTTTCAATTGACAAATGATTGACCTTTTAAAATTTCAGGAAGATGTTTCACGACTAATTCAGACACGCACTGGGTAGACAGCAATCAAGGATATATATATATATATCCATTTCTTTCTAAGCTAAGCATAAACATTTTACAATTACTTTAGAATATCCACTTGATAAATCGAATGACACAGCCACACAGGAAGCAAAGAAAAGATTTATAAAAAATAGATTAATGCTCAAAACTGTCCGGAAATGTCATGCATAAGGGAATTTGATTTCTCAAAGATTAAACAGCTCAATTTGGTACATAATTCGTGCCCCCTTTTTTTTTCTAAACTTATGAGTGAGACTCGAACATGTAGTTTCTAAGTGAGTATAAAAAGACTATATCATTTGAATTATAATTCGTTAGTAATATAATACGTGCTCTTCTTATTTTAGCAAATTTAATCTTTCTATTAAAAAATAATAAGTGTATTTCTGATTAAAAAAATTGTACATTTAATATAACCATTATTTTTTAAAAAAATATTTAGCAAGACTTTATCCTCTATATAATCAATAAAATATTTTTATGTATATGCGTCTATTTTAAAGTTTTTATTACTAAATATTTATTTATGTTTTATATATTATGTCTTTTATTTTAATTTAGAATTCAACAACTAAAATATTGACAAAATATTAGTTCAAAAAAGAAAATTTAATAGCGCATAAGTTATAAACTAAAATATTGACAAAATATAATCCTTTTACACCTATATTATTAGTGTTTTAAATTGTTGAAGCTAAATCAATAATTCCTTTTTTCAAAAAACATTAATTCTTAAGTGTTGGTCCTAAAAAATTATCTGGCTCGTCCCTAACACATAAGAAAAAAGTTATCGCAATGACTGCGTTAAATATTTCAATGACGAAATTAATTCATATATGATTTTTTTTAGAGACTAATTTAAACGTTAGAATGAATGGTGTGATGAGTTTTCTTTTCAAATGTTGAATTGATATTTTTCCCTTAAAAAAATTGATTTACTTTGTTTAACGATCTGCTACCTTAGCTTCACAGCCAAGGGCGTGTGGTAGATTGCGGAAAATAGTCACTTTCCCTCTTCATATTAGACATAAACATTGTACCCAATAAGCAAAAATGTGTCAACAACTTTGGTCATTTTTTCCCTTTTAAGTTATGAATATGGCTTTGGTAGGTTATTTTGTGTTAGGTAACGTTTCATTTAGAATTTATCTAAATTACCTAGTAATTTGTGGCTGTTCAAATTTCTCACATATACACTGGAAATTTTGGACACGCCCGATGTCATATTATATTAAGCAGTAGTTAGCTGTAAGCTGTGCTGTATATTCAGAAAATGTTAGAATGATGGAACTAAAATTGAATAAACTAATTAACCACAGCATCTCTAACTAATAAGATCCTAATTCATTATTCTTTTGCAAATTATCACCATCTGATGAGTGTTTTCTGCACGTTCATTTTATTATAATTATTTCCATTTGTCAAGCGTGTTTGTTCCTTTCTTACATATTTATTTATTTTCATAACATGGCTAACTAGATTAAGCGTGTATAATATATATATATATGTATGCGGTGCAAAGCTTTTGCTTGGACTTCAGCATTTTGTCTCAAATATGGACCACTAGAAAAAACCCATAAAATAATCCAATACACCCATTTTGTTTTAAAAAGTACAGGCTCATTCGAATTTTATAAATTAAATAAAAAAATCTGTTAAAAAAAATCATATTATAAGCCAATCCCATTCAAGTTAGCATGGACAAGGATGAAATAAATGGTTTGTGCAAGACAAAGTTACAAAAAAAAATAAGTTCCTTCAATTACCTGATAACCAAAGAATGTGAAACCAAAATTATTGGATCAGCTCCATCATAATAAATGCCTCTTTCTCTTTCCTTTACGAAATACACTACACGTTCATTTTGCTTTCTGTTTGTTCTTCCATCTTCTTTTCTTTCAAAAAGATTACCAAGTTTGTGGAGGTAAAGTTAGAGTGAAAACTACAGATTTCTGCAGAATGTTCCATTATCAAGGAATCACCAAAACTGACCAGGGAAGGCACCTGAAAAAATTGACTTATCTGCCCATTTCTGCAGCATGTGCTTCTCATATCCTAGATAATCTTGGAATGGACCCGCAAGAAAAATCCGGAACCAAAAAATGTAAAATCAGAAGTTCACCGGAGAATAGGAGCTTCGGTAACCTTCGGATGGTCCCTTAAACCTCCTCACTAATGATGAAAACCAAATCTGCAAAGGTAAAGTTGAGTACAAGGGTTATGTGAAGAATGCAACTCACAACATTCTTGTACAAACAAGAGTGCTTCAAAACTTAATTTTCTATAATGCCACATTGAGAAAACTTAAATATGAAGTTTTCATGGGGAAGAATACCTGTATTCTTCTAGGCAAGCTGGCCCAGAAGTCTACATTAGGGATTGCCTGCAGAATAGGGTCAACCAAAAAGAAAATCATACCAATATCCATAAATCTACACACAAAAAAAGCTTTTAAATAGTGGTTGTAAAGGATGGGCGTGGAATAACATTGCAAACATCATTATCAATGTTAGAACCAATGAGACATTTCCCAAATTATGAAATGATGATTTAGAATTTTGGTTTGCAGAAAGATTTAGCAGTAACAGTCAATTTTATTGGCAGCAATGTTAATTCTCTATGAACTTACCTTTGCATTAGGCAATACTGATTCGAATTGAACCTTAAACAACCCAACATCAATAGAAATGACTGATTCGCATCCAAACTCAGAGTGGCCGACACCACCCCGGGTTTGAGGGGGATGTTGAGAATATGCCAACTCACTCTCTGCCAGCTCAGCCCCTCAGGCAGTTAGGAAGTTAGAATTTTGTTATACAGCTAGCTGTAGTAGCCAAACAACTGTGATCCTTGTATATATATATATCAACATGTGCACTGTATCAATGAGTAAGTCAATACACAGCATTTTATGCCTTTCACTCTCTACCTTTACTTTCTCTCTCAAATTCTCTCTCAGTCTCACATGAGAGGATCTTCCTCCTAATTCTACTTGCCATTAATGCCTTCGTGTATGTCATGAAACTATTTATCCCAAAAAGTCAAAAACTTAAGGTATTAGGCAGAGGCACATATATGGTTATACATCTAATACGCTCCTCATAAAAGAGCCTCTTTTGGACTTATGCTGAAATTTTTTTGGGGGGCAATAAGGATCAAAATCTAGACCTTTTGGTCATAGAAGCTCTAATACCAAGTCATGAAACTACTTATCCCAACAACTTAAACTATTAGGTAGAAGAACATAAATGATTATGTCTAACAATTAACAATAATTAACAGAACAATAAAATCAATATATACCCAACAAATAAAAGAAAAGCCAACTACACAACAAAAAGGACAGGTAAGAACATACATCTACACCGCGAATCCCAAGGAAGAAAAATCGATAGGCAGCACCAGCCAGTAGATATGTAGCAAAAAGGCACACAACACTGAAACAAAATAGGATGAAACAATTATCAGTAATTTTTCCTGATAGAAGACCCTTGTGATAAGTCCAACAACCATGTAATATTAGAAACTTACACAATTGATAAGGTGCCAAACCACCCCAACCCTCCCCCATGAACATTTACAACTATGGCACAAGCAGATGGATGCTTTAGCTGTGTAGCCTGCTTAAGAAACAAGGTTATTAGATAGTAGAATAAAATATCAAACTTGTCAGTTAAGTACATTTTAAACAAAACAAGATTGAAGACTTCAGAAAGAGGTTGGTTATTTTGTTTGGTAAATACTACAAATGGTCCAAAAGGACCATGACAAGGTTGGAAACCAGAACCATAAAACAATGAATGAAATAAAAGGAAGCAATAAAAGATGTCACAGAAGAGAGTACTGACATAATTACAAGCTCCCAATCTCTGCAGAGTGTATGGTTCCTGCAAGCAGGGGATTGATAGTTCATAGATAATCAGTAATAGTATTAGCTATTAGGTCCATAATATCAAATTTGATAATTCAGTATCCCCAAAAAGGAAAAAAAGAAAAAGAAAAGAATAAAAACCTTACTTTTACTCCATTATAATCACAAAGCACAGATACAGCTAGTGAACAATTGGTCTTAAGGCCACCACTTGACATTTTAACAATGACACCAGTGTGGGGATTTTTTTTATCTGCCATAAGAGTAACAATACAACCAAAGATATGTTCTTGTTATAATCAAATAGGAGCATCATCCCAAAACACAATTACATAATCTGAAGTAGTAACAATAACATACATAAAACACACAAGATCATGAATGAAGCACTAGAAATTAACAAAGAAAATTATGAGTTAAATTAGAAAACAAATAGAGAGAAGAGAATTGGACTAACCAATAACATCAACTTCTATTTGTGAGCCCCGTCCTAGAGTGGTGCATACATGATAACCTGCATTTTATCACTGTTAGAGGACATATATTCCCTCCTACTTCAATTTCCTTCTGAGAAATACCCAAAGAATAAACTCAAAATTGATACTCAATATTTACTATTTATAACCTATAACAACCTTTTCTACATAAAATGTTGTTTACAAACTAAAGCCCTTCTTGTAATAATAACTCCATCATGCAAAAGTTTTTAACAAAGAAAACACCCAAGTCATTCAAGAATGAAAACATTCTTTAAGATACTTCAATGACTAAATGTGATGGAGCATGTATGGATATCTAAAGCCAATTCAGCAATAACAACAGATATCAATATGCTAGATTGTAGTCTTTTAGTATTAAAAAATGCCATATGAAAAAAATTTAAACAAAAAATACTAAAACACTACTGCCTACTGCCTATTGAGAATCAGTTCATTCAAGCTGTTGGATGCTATAAATGCTCTCAAGATAACTGAAAGTACTTTTAAGTACTGATATGACAATAGAATTCTACCTCCAATGTTATTTGATACAAGTGCATTGCACTCCATCCCACATCGCGCTGGTCCTCCACATTCCTAAAACATATAACAAACATAAGTGAGCCGAAAATATCATAAGAATGTTGTAATAATAGTAAAAAATATTTTAATCACCGATACGTTCTAACATGCCATGTCAACTTTTGAAGTAGCAGTATTTTTATGGGAACAGCAAACACTGACCACTAGCACATGCCAACAGCTTCCTAATATATTAGCAAAATAAATCAAATAGAATTCCCTTTCAGCTTCATTTTATAACATTTACGGATGTACAGTGATACAAATCATGCTATACTGAAAGGTTACTAACTAGGATAATAAATGAATCTTCTGCAGCCATAATTCTTTTGTAATATTTGTTGTTAGGTTTCTTTGGTCTACGTGTATATCCATGAAAGAGGAAGTATGGGTGTACAAGATCTTCAGATATACTATTGTATTGAATTGATTTCCTACACACTGAGCTCTAAAACAGTGAATTGATTTTTCTTCCACATTTTGTCAAGGAAGCTTAAGAAAGATGGACAAAAATGCAAAGGAAATTTATTCAATGAGAAGAAAACCCTACTGAAAAGCAAGAACAAATCAGTTGAGATTTACTGCGAAGTGCGAACAACAAATATATACAACTGCTACAATTTGGACAACTATTCCTTTATAAAATTATTTATTTCATGTTATGAGATCATTATAGAACATGATCATAGTTCACAATACATCAACCCTGTACAGGTATCAGCACAACCCAGAATCTCAGTTACTATATCGAAGAAATTGCTTTGCAAAAAAAAATGAGACATATTTACCCAGCAGTCAGCACATATTGGAGGATCATGATTGAAAACCATTTCATCGCAAAGCTGCTCAGACAATCAATAAACAAAACTCAATTATTGATCCATCCAGACAGAAGTTACTATTGCCAACTAAAGCAGATGCCATGCTTTGCTAATCCAGCTAAAGTGCATAGTTAGTTACAATTAAAGTTTCATCTAACAGAGTCACTGAGTCAGTATACCATTCTGTCTGATAACGATGACCATACTAAAGGATCCTTTTGGCAGGTAAAATACTTAATATGTTTTGTTAATAAGGAATCTAAAACCAGATATTTGTTAGCTTTCAATGTATTTAATGCATGGATAACTTGTTTATTTTCCAAAGTAAACTAACTTCCTAATTTAATTTCTTAAGAAGTGCCCAAATTGGATGAAGCTAAAACATACATTATTAATCAATAGTGCTAACATTATACTGTTAAGAAACCAAAGAAATAAGTGTGACCTGATGGAGCCAACCTGAAACCAAAGGGTGCTCTCGTTCACTGACACTTTGTAAAACCTACAATCACACAAATAATAATAGTAAATATATGAAAAACATTAATACTTCAATTAGAATCAATAATGGTCATATTTACAAACTAATCATAAATTCCTTTACCCTAATTCATCCTTAGAGTGAACCACCAAAATATCCTAAAAGAACTAAACTAGCCAGTGACCCCTGAACGATGACAACGATTTGACAAGACAATTCAATCATCAACTCAAGTCCATGTTGAATCATGATGTCACAGCATTTGAGTGATATATGAACTCTTATTAACCTTAAATAACTAACTAATTCTCCAATCCCCTATTCCTTCACCACCCTAATTTCAACGAATAATCGGGCTACTTTGTCTAATAATTGATACCTTTTGGTGTCACCAGTCACCACAAGTTTCATTCCTTCCGGGGCTCACTTCATCTTATTAAGAAAATTAAAATAAAGCCAGACTCCAGAGTAATAATTTAAAAAATCCCAAAAAACAAAAAACTAGAACAAGAAAACTACATTAAAACTATAGCCTCGTCAAAAACTAACCACATTCATGTAACAACACTAACAATACACTAAAAAAAAGCGTTGCTTAATTCGAATCAAGGAAGCATGTAACTAACAATATATAAATAAATGAAGATCGCAGCGAAACGAAGAGAAATAAAAGGCAAAACAGATCAGAGAGAGAGAGAGAGAGAGACCCGTCTTCACTGAGGATTCCGTGAGGAAAGTGACGAATGGGAGAAGAGAGTGTGTAGTTGTAAAGCTTGTTTCCATCGTTGAAGGTGTAGTCGCAACGCGCGTTGGCGAATGGCTGCAAAACGGAGAGGCAGAAAGTGATAGTAATGAGGAGGAACGCCGTTCGTCCGAATCTGCATACGGCAGCTACCATTGTCGTTTTGGGGAAAAGCGAAACACAGATAGAGAGAGAGTATCAATCTATTTTCATGTCACGGTGGTTGTGTTGCTATGTATATGGTTGGTTGGTTCAGTAGAAGAAGAAGAAGCGTTGTTAAAGGGGGTATTGTGTTTGTGGCATATTAAGAAGGAAGCTAAGGAGGAGGAGGAAGAAGCAGCATCGATTTTCTTTGTTTTGTCGTAGCCACTGCGTTTCTTCGGAAGGACCACGTACCTTTGCTAGATTCCACCTCCAAATTAAAGAGATGTACGCTAAAATCAGCACCTTAATGCTTAACATATAAAATATATTTGAGTAAAGGACATTTTCGTTCCTGACCTTTTTTTTTTTTTTTGCAGACATTTTTATCCTCAAAAAATGAAAAATACATTTAAGTCTTTGACTCCTGAAAAATGTGAATATTTATATCCTTCCGTTGAATTCAGTCATTTGTATTGGACGGAAAAGGATGAGCTGGCAGAGGTGGCACTAAGGTGGCCGTAACGGAGACCAGGTGGCATGGAGCATTTCGTAACAGGACATATAAGTCCCTGGAAACAAAAACGACGCCGTTTTTGTAACCTCCCACAATCCTGTTTCAAATTTTTCTGCCTTTTCTTCTTCCTTCGTCCTTTTTCCCTTCCATTCTTCTTCCTTGGCCCCTACCTCCATCACCGCCGCACAGCGGTGCCTCCGTCAGCCACCATCAACGCCGATGACCTCCTCCTTTCTCTCTTTTCGCGTCTTCTTCCCTTTCTCACTCCCTTACTCCCATTAGTCTCTCTCTCTTCTCACCCTCCTTCCACCCACCGTTCGTCCGTGACAACCTTCTCGGCGACCCACTGCCGCCGCGCCGCCGCCTCTCTACCGACGCACCACCATCGCTACTAGGGCCCAACCATCATTTCCTCTCTCTCTCATTACCACCCCTGTGCTTCCCAGGTCTTCTTTCTCTCTGTTTAATTCACTCTGTTATTGCAATTAGTTAATTAATATTGTTTAGTTAGTTTTGTTTAGCTAATTGTAATTTGGTTAGATTAGTTAGTTACATTAGGTTGTTAGAGAATCTGGCGTGGATAGTGGATTAGGTCTTGCTTGCTTAATGTTGTTGTCTGTGCAATCACTATTTGTAGTTCATTATATTTAGTTTGTTCAATTGTTCTTGAGTTGTTAGGATTATGGTTGGTTAATGGAAATTGCTGAGATTGATGTTTTACATTGCTGCTATGTAAATTCTCATTGCCTGTTTTGGTTAACAATGAACTCTTATGTGCTCATTTTGATGTCTGATGCCACATCTCTGTTTTAAAATGAGCTAATTCTTTTGATTCAATGATGCATTTTTGTTAGGTTTTATGTAGCTTACTTTTGATATAATTGTTGAACTCGATGAGAATTGCTGCTTGAATCTGGTGCTTTTGTTCTCTGTGTTGTATTTTAAGCCATTGTGCTGTACTTATGTTGATTGTGCTACTTGGTTTTCACTATGCTTGATTATGGTTCATGTTACTTGTTTTTGTTCTTGCTTAGTGATGCTGAGTTCTTAATGCATATTGAACTTCAATTTTGATTCAGTGAGACTTGATTATTTGATCTACACTCTCTACCTATAATTGACTGTTAAATTCATTGTTTGTTTGACTTTGGGAAATATACTATGTACTACTAAGATGCTGCCGAATTTCAGAAAAGTTTTGTTTGGTGCATTGGGAAGGGGATGTTGTGATGTTGCTAACTGTCATACTAAATATTTCAACTACACATATGACCCTTATAGCTTCACTTGGTCCACTCCCTTCACCTGTTACAATTTTTCTATAATTTGAGAATTCTTCTGTAGGTTATGTTTACACAATTTAAGTAGATTAGGGTTTAATTGAACACAGTTGACAAAAACAATTAAGCTTTATTCCAGTGGATTAGACAATGCTATAGCATTCTATTAAAATAGAACATAGTTGAATGGCACAAAAGTTTGTGCTGGACATTTTGTCCTTTGGTCAACATAGTTGAATGCAATCCTTAAGAGAGAAAGATTTTAAACAGGCCCTTTTCTTCAAGAATGAAATAGTTTCATCTACTTCCAAATCCCTCTCCTTATACAATGCTTCTCTGTTGAAAGAATCCCTCAACCTTTTCATGACAACCACCAAATTTATAGACAAGTATTATTGTATTTTCATGCAATTCCAACCAGATCGTGGCTTCCCTCCACATGTTAAGCTCACACCTCATGCTTTATGCCTACACAAAGAAGAAATGGATATTCACAAATGTCTCATTAACCGTGTAGACATTGTTCATAGGATTGCAAGGCTTCTGATGCTTGTTGGTATGGGAAAATTGCCACTTTATGTAATTGAGAAGCTAAAATGGGATCTGGGTCTTCCTTATGATTATGTAAAGACTCTTTTGGCCGATTACCTTGATTATTTTGATGTTTGTAGCATCGAAGATCCATTATTCGGAAAGGTTGTCTTGATTAGGAAGCATCCATTAATGGGTATGAGATTGAGGATCGCTCAAAAGAGAGGAAGGAGGAGGTCGCCGGCGTTGATGGTAGCTGATGGAGGCACAGTTGTGAGGCAGTGATGGAGGCAGGGGCCGAGGAAGAAGAATGGAAGGGAAAAAGGACGAAGGAAGAAGAAAAGGGCAGAGAAATTTGAAAGATTGGGGGAGGTTACAAAAACGGCGTCGTTTTTGTCTCCAGGGACTTATATGTCCTGTTACGAAATGCTCCATGCCACTTGGCCTCCGTTACGGCCACCTCAGCGCCACCTCTGCCAGCTCATCCTTTTCCGTCCAGTGCAAACGGCTGAATTCAACGGAAGGACATAAATGTCCACGTTTTCCAGGGGTCAGGGGCTTGAATGTATTTTCTATTCCTTAAGGATGAAAATGTCCGCAAAAAAAAAGGTCAGGGACGAAAATGTCCTTTATTCAATATATTTTAAAATATAAAATATATTAAAATAAATTAAATTATATATATTTATATATAAATATATAATAATTAATTTTAATATGTAAATATTAAACATTTTTTTAATAAATAAATATACTTTAATTATAAATTTTAAGAGTGAATACTTAATATGATTTTTAACCATTTTTTTCAAAAGACATTGCGTTTTTTATTTTTTTAGAATTCCATGACATTTTTAAATTTAGATCAAACACCAATTATAATAGATTCATTATGGGTAGGGGTGGCAAGCGAGGAAGTACGTCTTGTTCCGTCCCGCTAAAAATCTAAATTTTGGTGGGCTGGCCTGCTCCGCTCCACTTAGTGAGGCGGTCCTAAAATCTCACCCCATCCCGTCTAATTGCGGACTGACGGGTTGGCGGGCTTAAATCTCTTATTTTTTTTTACTATTAACTATTAAATAATATATAATTTCACAATCATTTTAATAATTTTATAATTTGTAAAGACATAAAAAAAATTATAACACTCAATTTTCATCTTTGTTGAGTTTGGAAAACTTAAGATTTGATGATGATCAAATATTGTTAAAAATAATTAATTACAAAAATTATTAAATTGAATTGTAATTCAAATTAGCCGATTAATAATTTTGTTTTTGTGCAGATTTTTATTGGGCTAAATGTATCATGGTCCAAGTAACATTCAGCCTTTGATACAAAAATTGTTTTATACTTGATGGCTGAATTGTTATTATGTTAGTTGGGCCAGAAAATAATGGAGCAGCCCAAAACCTTGTGTTGAAAGATCAATTTCCTCATGATCCGAATTTGAAAAGAAAAAGAAAGGAAAGAGAAGTGGTCGGTTACCCGCTCTCTCTTTTGGTGGAATTCAAATTTAATTAACTTGTTTTAATGCCTTGGTAACTGGAAAGAGAAAGTTGAAATTGATTTGATGGCATTAATTGATTTTACACATTACTAGGCATGGGGTTTGGAAAGTGGTAACTTAACTCATTTTAATTTCTTTTTTCAATTTCATTAAAAGCTTTTCTCCATTCTCTCTCTCCTCTCTCTAGTTTCCGTCATTTCAATGTCAGAGAAGAAGATGGTAGAAACAAGTAATCAGAAGAAGGAAGCAGAAGCTATGAAGAGGCAAGCGGCCAAGGTGATGATGGCCCTTGCACAAAGAAGATCTACAGTATGGTGTGCTGAGATCCTTACCACAAAAGGTAAGGTGTGGTGAAGAAGTCTAAAGATCTCCATACCTAGAAATGGAAGCAATCCATTTCGGTTAGAGAAGAAGATTTCTAGGTTATGGCTCGTCTCTACTTTGTGGTCATCCATCACAGAAGGTAGCTACTGTAGCTACGTGGAGGAGGAAGAAAAAGTGGAGCAGATGGAGCTGTCAAGGATTAAGCGTTCATCAAGAGTCAGAAATCCTTCTTGGGGACCAAGTCAATATAGAAGGCTCAGATTGATGAAGCTTGAAGAAAAGGGATGAGAAAGAAGTAATTGCATGTTGGTTTTAGCTTTCGGTTCCCTCTCTCTTCTCTCTGTCCGAATCGGTTTTGGTGTTGAAGAAGAAGAAGTTGACTCGGTTGAACCGTTTCAACCTTGAAGGCTTCCCCTTCTATAATAAGGGTGAACAGCCAAGGCTTGAAGTAAGGAGAGTAAGCACAGAGGTCTCATAGCTACCCAAGCTAATAGAAGTTCTTCTCTTTCAATGTTTCATTTTGTATTTTCTTTAGTTTTGTCTGTCTGAGTCTCATGGTGAAAAATGCAAACAGTGTGAGGTTTGTAAGAAAAAGTCAGTGAGTGAAAAAAGGCAAAGTGTACAAAATTAAAGAAAAAGCCATAGGTGTCTTAGAGGTCTTTTGTACATCTATGTGTTGTGTATCATGATTCTGTGGGAATCCCCTTGTAAGTTGGGTTAGAACTTAGCAGTTGAAAGCTTGGTAGGTGACCAAGTCAAGTTCAGGGTTGGGGATAGATTCTAGACTTGTCCCGGATAGGAAGGGTAGTTCCTAGGGAGAATTGGTGTCTGTAATCTGTTTGATTATAGTGAAATTCTATCATTGTTGTGATGGAGACTAGATGTAGGCTGCATTGCACTTAGCAGCTGAACAAGGATACTTCTGGGTGTGATTCTCTCTTTCTCTTCTACTCAAATTCTGATTCTGTTCGTAGGATACAAAATTGAAAAATATCTCCTCACCGGTTACGAGACAAAAAGAAAAAGTCTCTTGACTAGTGATGAGACAAAAAGTAAAAATATCTCCTAAAGTATTTTAAAAAGGCAGCAAGTGTTACTCAGCAAAAAGGGGCTAAGATTCAACCTCCCTTCTCTTAGCCATTGATTACCATCAATTGGTATTAGAGCTTGGTCTCAAAGAGATCAAGCTTTGCAGCTTGGAAAAAAGATCCTGATGGTAGAAAATAGTGGCTCAAACCTGGTGGCCTACACTCTGGCAGAAGGACAGTCAAGCAACAGACCTCCTCTCTTTAATGGAAAGAACTACACTTATTGGAAGGAAAGAATGAAGATTTTTGTCCAATCAGTAAATTAAAGACTCTGGAAAATAATCCTAGAAGACCCTCATTTTCCAACCACCACAGGAGATGATGGTGTGGTCTCTCTCAAGGGTGAAGCCAGCTGGACCGAAGAAGACAGAAAAAAGGTGGAGCTCAACGCCAAAGCGATCAACTTGCTTAATTGTGCAATCAGCTTCGAGGAATATCGACGTGTATCAAGATGCACAACAGCAAAGGAAATCTGGGACAAATTACAAGTCACTCATTAAGGCACAACCCTAGTAAAAAAGACCAGAATTGACATGCTAAACAGAGAATATGAAATGTTCTCAATGAAGGAAGGGGAATCGATTGATGATCTGTTCGAAAGATTCAACATCATCATCAATGGCTTGGATGCTATGGGGATCACATATCCTGAATCTGTGCTTGTGAGGAGACTTTTGAGAAGTCTCACAAAAGAGTGGGAAACTAATGCTATAGTTATTTCTGAAAGTAGTGGTCTTGATTCTATGACTTATGATGATTTGAGAGAAAATTTACTTGCTTTTGAAATCACATATTTGAAAAAAGATTCAAAAAGAAAAGGAATAGCCCTCAAATCTGTGACTAACCCTCTGGATGATGAATCCAGTGATAACTCCTCTGAAAATGATTTTGTTTTGTTTGCTAAGAAATTCAGGAAAATGGTGAAGCTAAAGGAGAAAAACAGAGGAAGCAGCTCAAGGAAGAAGGATCTCAGCAAGGTGATCTGCTACAACTGCAAAGAGGTTGGACACTTCAAATCTGATTGCCCAAAACTAAAGAAGGAAGAGAAGCCAAAAAAGGAAAAGAGGAAGGGACTCATAGCTTCTTGGGAAGACTTGGAAAATGACTCAGATGAAGATGAAGAATCAAAAATCAAGTCCCAAACTTGCCTCATGGCAGAACACGTAGAACAGGTAGTCATTCATAACCCTGACACTGAAGACCTTCATCTCATGATAGATCACCTCTCTGAAAAGATTATATGCTTCTTAAATGAAAACCAAAATCTTGAGTCTCAAATTAAAATTCTTAATGCTGAAAATGATTTCCTTAAAGAAAAATTGAGAGAGGCTGAAACCGCTGTTGATCTTGTGGAAGAAAACAAGCGGTTGAAAGCTAAAATAAAAGGTTGTGAAAAACAGCATTCTGTGATTGCATATCTAAATTGTTTTGAAGAAAATGAGAAGCTGCTCAAAGAGGTAAAAAGACTCAAAGAGGACTTAGCCATTTTTGCTCAAAGTTCAGAAAATTTAAATCAACTCTTGGCTAGTCAAAAACCTCTTTATGATAAAGCTGGGTTGGGTTTTCATAAAGCTGCAAAAGATGTTGAAAGATCTTCTTTTATAAACATGGCATCATCCTCAAACGATGTGAGGTTTCAAAACCCAACAAGCTTTGTGAAAACAGCTACTCATAGATTTTGCAGATTTTGCAATCGAAATGGTCATTTTCCTATTCAATATTTCTTTAGTAAAAGAATGATTGGAAATAAAGTTTGTAAAATTATTTGTGATTACAATGGATTGGGACAGAGAAGGTGGTTTAACGTGAAAGGATCCAAAAAGATTTGGATACCTAAGGTCACTTGAGCCTATTTTGTAGGTTTGCCTAGCATCCAAGCGAAAAGACAACATGTGGTATATGGACAACGGGTGCTCTAGGCATATGACCGGAAAGGCAACCTTCTTCATCAAACTTGATGAATATGATGGAGGGTTTGTCACTTTCGGTGATAATGAAAAAGGAAAAATAGTGGTCATTGAAAAAGTTGGTAAAAATTTTTCTTCTTTTATAAATGATGTTCTTCTTGTTGATGGTTTGAAACACAATTTACTAAGCATTAGCCAATTATGTGATCTTGGGTATGAAGTTATTTTTAGAAAATTGGATTTCTTAGTTATTTGTGAAAAATCTGGTGAAATATTGTTTGAAGCCAAAAGATGTAACAATGTGTATGGATTGACTCTTGAGGATTTAAAAGATAAAAAAGTAACATGCTTTACTTCACTTGAATCTAAAAAATGGCTATGGCATAAGAAATTAGGCCATACAAGCATGTACCAAATTTCTAAACTTGTTAAAAAGAACTTGGTGAGAGGAATTCCCAACATTAAATTTGATAAGGATATTACTTGTGATGCTTGTCAACTAGGCAAACAAGTAAAATCCTCTTTTAAACTTAAAGATGGAATTTTCACCAAAAGGCCATTAGAAATGTTGTATATTGATCTTTTTGATCCAACAAGAACTCAAAATTTAGGAGGTAAACATTATGGTTTGGTGGTGGTGGATGACTACTCTAGATTTGGTTGGGTACTTTTCTTAGCTCATAAGAATGATGCTTTCCATGCTTTTTCAACTCTTTGCAAAAGAATTCAAAATGAAAAAGATTTGAAAATTGTCCACTTGAGAAGTGATCATGGAAAAGAATTTGAAAATCAAGAGTTTAAAAAATTCTGTGATGATTTTGGAATTGCTCATAATTTTTCATATCCTAGAACACCTCAACAAAATGGGGTAGTTGAAAGAAGGAATAGAAATCTTCAAGAAATGACTAGAGCTATGCTATGTGAAAATGAGGTTCCAAAATTTCTATGGGCTGAAGCTGTAAATACAGCTTTTATATTTTGAATAGGACTATCATTAGAAAAGGGTAAAAGAAAACTCCTTATAAGCTATGGAAAGGAACCCCTCCTAATCTTAAGTATTTTCACATTTTTGGATGCAAATGTTTTGTGCTTAATAACAAAGAAAATCTTGGAAAATTTGATCCAAAATCCTATGAGGGAATGTTTGTTGGATACTCCACCACTAGCAAAGCATATAGAATTTACCTCAAAGAACATAGAACATAGAAGAATCCATACACGTGTCCTTTTGTGATACTAATTCAATTCCCAGTGTTATGGTAGAAGATGATGCAGGTTGTGAAGATATTGTCAACCAGGAAGTCAGTGAAGAAAATCCCAAAACTGTCCCAAGTGAAGAACCTGTCTGTCCAGAAATGTCTCATCAGGATGGAGGAGACATTTCTATTTTGTCTCCTGAACCAGTCAGAGAATCCGGAACAGACCAGATTGCTGAAGCTCATCAAGGCAGATCCTTACCTCAAAGGCCAAGAGAATGGAAGTTTATTTAGGGTTATCCCCATGATTTTATCATTGGTGATCCTTCCCAAGACGTGACCACTAGATCCTCAAGCAAGAAGCAAGTTGAGCCAAGCAATGTTGCTTTCTTGTCCCAATTAGAGCCTTTCAATGTAAAGCAAGCCCTTGAAAACCCCTCATGGGTTAAAGCCATGGAAGAGGAGCTTGCTCAATTTGAAAAGAATGAGGTTTGGACACTTGTACCCAATCCTAATGGTAAGAAGGTAACTGGTACAAAGTGGATCTTTAAAAATAAATTGGGTAAGAATGGTAGTGCTGTTCGTAACAAGGCTAGATTAGTGGCCCAAGGTTACGATCAAGAGGAAGGTATTGATTTTGATGAGTCTTTTGCCCCGATAACAAGAATGGAAGCAATTAGGTTGCTTCTTGCCTATGCTGCCCATAAGGGCTTTAGAATATTCCAAATGGATGTTAAATGTGCTTTCCTTAATGGCTTTATAGATAGAGAAGTATTTGTGGCTCAACCCCCCGGTTTCGAAAAAAAGAATTTCCAAATGATATTTTTAAACTTTCAAAAGCCCTTTATGGGCTTGGAGCTTGGTATCAAAGGCTTAGTGCCTTCTTGTTGGAAAATCACTTTCAAAGGAGTACCACCGATACTACTTTATTTATCAAAGAATCTAATGACGATATTCTTCTTGTTCAAGTTTATGTGGATGACATAGTGTTTGGTTCGGCCAATGAAACCTTGTGTGAAGAGTTTGGAAAACTTATGACTAGTGAGTTTGAAATGAGTTTAATGGGAAAATTAACTTTCTTTCTTGGTCTCCAAATTAAACAAACTCTTAGTGGTATTTTTATTCACCAAGGTAAATATGCTAAAGAATTAATCAAGAAATTTGGCCTTGAAAATTTCAAACCAATGGGAACACCTATGCGTCCAAATACTAAACTTGAAAAGGATGAAAGAGGCAAAGATGTGGATGAAACACGGTATAGAGGAATGATAGGCTCACTTATGTATCTTACTTCCTCTAGGCCGGATATTGTTCAAAGTGTGGGTGTATGTTCAAGGTTTCAATCTCACCCAAAAGAATCTCATCTTTCAGCCGTCAAAAGAATCATTAGATACATTAAGGGAACATGTGATTATGGCTTATGGTATCCTAGATCTAATGATTTCTGTGTAGTAGGGTTTTGTGATGCAGATTATGCGGGAGATCGGGTGGATAGAAGGAGCACATCCAGAATGTGTTGCTTCCTTGGAAGCTCACTAAACATGTGGTCAAGAAAGAAACAAGCCACAGTTGCTCTATCCACAGCTGAAGCTGAATACATATCTGCCTCTGCTTGTTGTTCTCAATTAATTTGGTTAAAAACTCAGTTAGAGGATTATAAATTGAAAGTCAATAGTATACCTTTGTTCTGTGATAATATGAGTACAATAAACATCTCTAAAAATCCTGTTCTGCACTCTAGAACTAAGCACATTAAGGTTAGATATCATTTTATTAGAGAACATGTGTAAAAAGGTATTATTGATATTCAATTTGTAAAATCCGAAGAACAAATCGCTGATATATTCACTAAATCCCTATGTGAAGATAGGTTCTGTTCATTAAGGAACAGTTTGGGTATGCTGGATTTAGGTTCTATTGATAAATTGTGATTTTATTGATTCTGTCTGTTTTGTCTCGTAGGTTGGATGGAGACAAATCTGGGAAGATAGTGAACAAACAAGGAAACAGGGGGAGACTGATCTCAAGCGTTACTAAACTTAAGGCCCACCAAACTCTACTGAACCACTCCATGATTCTGGCCCGTTTGAATTCTTCATTAATTTTTATTAATAATTTATGGAGGTTATCTCATCGTATCTTTTTAGGGGGAGTTAATGTCAAATCAAAATCTTTTCCCATACTCTCTCCCTTGATTCAAGGAAAAAGGTCTTCAGTTACTTTTTAAATTTTAAAAGATTTCATTGATGATAACAGCTCCATTAAATGTCCATTATTCCATTATCCCTCTTTTCACTCAGCATTAAATGCAATTATAACCTCTCTCCACTCACCAATTCCTTTGGCCATCCCCTCATCTTCTCACCTTCTTCTTCATTTTTCTATCATGAAAAAGAAATTGGCCCCCAGAAGAAGTAACCGAACTCCTCCCTCCAAAATCCCTCCTTCCTCTTCTACTCCTCAAATGCACACCCACATTCACATACATTCTGCTTCATCTTCATCCCCTTCTTCACAGTCAACCGAAGCTATGAGGAGGAAAGTCATTACTCAGAGAACCTCTTCTCGTAAAAAGATTGGAAAAGAAAAAGAGCATGTGATAGAAGACGAAGAACAGTCACAATCCTCTCCACCTCCTTCACCTCCACGGAAATCAACTCCTCATCCATCTGGCCGAAGCTCTCAACGTCCAAAATGTTATGTTCTGCGCAACACAAGAGAACCTCCAAACCTGGATTCTTTAGACTTCAAGAATAAGTTCAATAAAAATTACTCCCACTTTGATCTGGCACGGTTCAACTCTTGCTCTGCCTATGAGTTCCATGGCCAAGTTCTGATCAACCAACATCTTTGTGCCTCTCACATAGTAAATCTGAAAACCCTGAGTGCCAAAGGAATCAACTTCATTGCTCTGTTTGATAATCTGAAGTGGACCCCTTTGTTCAAGATTCAAAAGCCAGTATATCCTAATCTGGTTCGCGAGTTCTACGCGAACATGATGTACCACGATGGAGCAATTCACTCTTATGTAAAGAAGGTCCATTTGACTCTGAACAGGGAGACTATCAGCGTTGCTTTAGGGTATACTGATGAAGGAGTCACTGCATATATGTCAAGAAAGTAGGACTCTCAAGTTGGGATCTCATATCAAATTGCTCTGACTCAAGTCTGTGAGAATTTTTCTGCACTGGATGGGACTGTTCTAACTCACAAGGCACTTGGTCCAATAAGAGCTCTCCTTCATCGTATTATCAACCATATTCTGATGCCACAAAGCGGTTCCTTTTAGAGAGTAACAGTTTGTGATACCCTGATTCTGTTTGCTACTCTCACTTCTTCATCTATTTCATTTGCATATTTAATGGTTTTTCATATGTGGGACTGCGTACGTAGTGATAAAAAGGTAAATCTGCCTTATGGTATTTTTCTCACATGTATCTTTGAACATTTTCATGTTGATTTGTTGAATGAGTCTGTAAAAAATAGGGTGTCTACCATCAAAGGAGGTGGAATTTCTGGATCCAGAAAAGGTAACAAAGGCAAAAGCTCAATGCCAGCCATGTCAGTTGACAGTGATCAAGAAAGTGATCCTTCTGAGCCATCTAAGCTTACTGAGTCACTCAAAGACATTGTAAATGAGCTTTCTCATATGTCTAAATTGATGGCACGTTCTTTCAAGGAAGCTTGTAAGATGGCTTATCAAAATGAAAAAGCTTGGAACAAGTGTAATGAAAGGATCAATCTACTTCTCCAAAGCTTTGAAAAGGATCTGGCTCCCTCTGACAAAGACAATGATTTGTCTGACTCTGATGTAAATCTGTCCGATGCTTAGGCTCACTGCTGCCTTTTTTTTCTGAACAATTTCTAATTTTCTATTTTTTTTGGAGTACTGTTAGTTATGTTGTTGACTGGATACTCTGGACCTTTTTTTTTGTTTAAACAAATATTTTGCATTTTGGCATGTTGCTTTCTTTTGTTTTGCAGGACCCCATTGATGACAAAAGGGGGAGGAATTAAAAGGAGAAAAGGAGAAAAGAAACAGGGCTGACTCTATGGTTTAACTGAAAATAGGGGCTGAAATCTTAATGATTAATGATTACCCATGTGCTTGTGCTCCAATTTTTCTATTTCTGTGGTTTATGCTCTGATTTCTGGTTTATGCTCTGATTCCTACTTTATCATGTTCTGAATTTATGTGTGCTCTGATTTTCTCTAATATGATATTCTTTGCCAATATTTTTTGAAGCTTTGTTGTTAATACTAAATCTCAGAAAATCTGAATGGAGCTTGAATTATTGTTTTGTTTGGCAAGAAATTTTACTTGGCAGGAAATAATTGTGAACATATTGATATAAGAATGTTAAATCCTGTTTATTTGTTGTTATGTACTCTGAAAGTACCCTAGCAAAATTTGTTTTTTTTTATGTTGAGCAAAAAAAATTGGTGAAAAGATAACAAATCAGGTTTTGTTTATCTTAATAATATGCTCAAATATCAAAATGTTCAACATTCTTGTGTTGAATACATTTAGGAATGTACAAAACTTGTTACAGGTATTGCTTCCATTAATAAAAATGGAACATATCAAGGGTGAGCTATGTGACAAACAGAAAGGGGGAGGATCCAAAAATTATCAAAGGGAGTACTCTTAATCCTTACCTTATTTCAATTTAATTTTTAATAATGTTTGTCATCAAGGGGGAGATTGTTGAGTTTGGAAAACTTAAGATTTGATGATGATCAAACATTGTTAAAAATAATTAATTACAAAATTATTAAATTGAATTGTAATTTGAATTAGCCGATTAATAATTTTGTTTTTGTGCAGATTTTTATTGGGCTAAATGTATCATGGTCCAAGCAGCCTTTGCTACAAAAATTGTTTTATACTTGATGGCTGAATTGTTATTATGTTAGTTGGGCCAGAAAATAATGGAGCAGCCCAAAACCTTGTGTTGAAAGACCAATTTTCTCATGATCCGAATTTGAAAAGAAAAAGAAAGGAAAGAGAAGTGGTTCGGTTACCCACTCTCTCTTTTGGTGGAATTCAAATTTAATTAACTTGTTTTAATGCCTTGGTAACTGGAAAGAGAAAGTTGAAATTGATTTGATGGCATTAATTGATTTTATACGTTACTAGCCATGGGGTTTGGAAAGTGGTAACTTAACTCATTTTAATTTCTTTCTTCAATTCCATTGAAAGTTTTTCTCCATTCTTTCTCTTCTTTCTCTAGTTTTCATTATTTCAATGTCAGAGAAGAAGATGGTAGAAATAAGTAATCAAAAGAAGGAAGCAGAAGCTATGAAGAGGCAAGCGGCCAAGGTGATGATGGTCCTTGCACAAAGAAGATCTACAGTATGGTGTGGCTGAGATCCTTACCACAAAAGGTAAGATGTGGTGAGGAAGTCTCAAGATCTCCATACCTAGAAATGGAAGAAATCCACTTCGGTCAGAGAAGAAGATCCCTGGGGTATGGCTCGTCTTTACTTTGTGGTCATCCATCACAGAAGGTAGCTACTGTAGCTACGTGGAGGAGGAAGCAAAAGTGGAGCAGATGGAGCTGTCAAGGATCAAGCATTCATCAAGGGTCAGAAATCTTTCTTGGGGACCAAGTTAAGATGGAAGGCTCAGATTGATGAAGCTTGAAGAAAAGGGATGAGAAAGAGGTAATTGCATGTTGGTTTTAACTTTCGGTTCCCTCTCTCTTCTCTCTGTCTGAACCGGTTTTGGTGTTGAAGAAGAAGAAGTTGGCTCGGTTGAACCGTTTCAACCTTGGAGGCTTCCCCTTCTATAATAAGGGTGAACAGCCAAGACTTGAAGCAAGGAGAGGAAGCACAGAGTTCTCATAGCTACCCAAGCTAACAGAAGTTCTTCTCTTTCAATATTTCATTTTGTATTTTTTTTTAGTTTTGTCTGTCTGAGTCTCATGGTGAAAAAGACAAACAGTGTGAGGTTTGTAAGAAAAATCCAGTGAGTGAAAAAAGGCAGAGTGTACAAAATTAAAGAAAAAATCATAGGTGTCTTAGAGGTCCTTTGTACATCTATGTGTTGTGTATCATGATTCTGTGGGAATTCCTTGCAAGTTGGGTTAGCACTTAGCAGTTGAAAGCTTGGTAGGTGACCAAGTCAAGTTCAGGGTTGGGGATAGATTCTGGACTTGTCCCGGATAGGAAGGGTAGTTTCTAGGGAGAATTGGTGTCTGTAATCTGTTTGATTATAGTGAAATTCCATCATTGTTGTGATGGAGACTGGATGTAGGCTGTATTACACTTAGCAGCTGAACAAGGATACTTCTGGGTGTGATTCTCTCTTTTTCTTCTACTCAAATTCTGATTCTGTTCATAGGAAACAAAATTGAAAAATATCTCTTCACCGGTTACGAGAAAAAAAAAAGAAAAAGTCTCTTGACTAGTGACGAGAAAAAAAGCAGCAAGTGTTACTCAGCAAAAAGGGGCTAAGATTCAATCCCTCCTTCTCTTAGCCACTGATTACCATCAATCTTCATTCTCTTGTAAGTTGGTTTGGGGAAGTTGGGTTTTGGCAAAAAAATTGTAAAAATACCCCCTTGCCAAAAAAAAAAAACACTAAATCTGACAGAGAAGCCCGCCCCGCCCTGCCCTAGCAAAACCTGCTAAAACTCACGGTTTAAGTGGTGCGGGTTAGGCGGGCTTTTGCTATTTAGCGGTCCCAATTTTCTAGCCCGATCTGCCTTTTTTAGCGGGTTACACGGGCCGGCCCGGTGGGTTTAGGCCCGTTTCCCATCCCTAATCATGGATGACATGATGATGTGTCAATTTGAGCTTTCAATATGTTAGAGTCAGATACTAGATGCTGGGGGTGCATATAAAATCGGTTGAAATTGGGTTTGGCTTGATCTGGACACGATCTTAAATAATGATCGGGTCTATTTTTGAGACTCTTTTTTTTTTGTCAGTGGATTGGAGAACCCCCAATCCTAGGTACGTGACACACCCACACACTCCTCACACATTTACCAAATTTTCTCCTCAATTGCAATCTCTAGGATTTGAACCCTAGACCTTTGAGGTGGGGAGGGGGAGATATGCTATGTGAGTTAAGGCCTGATAAAATCACACTATTTTTAGGCCACACTAAAACCGGGTCTCGGCCGGGTGAAGTTCAGATCTTGATAAATTTTATGCCAAAAAATTATGATGCACTTATTTATAAAAAAAAAAATACTTGTTAGAGAGAAGTTGATACCCATACCTGAACTTAAATTTATCCATAAATTCTAATTTCATGCTTCTTTGATCTATTTCCTAATTCAACAAATGTGATTAATAACAAAACAATAAGCTTATAATTAATATAACATAATATTGGAATTAATTTAAAACATATGTACCTTTTTTAGTCCCCTTAAGGTGCACATGGGTCGGGTAAAGTTGGGTTCACTTGACTCGGACCCGACCCTAAATAATTATCAGGTCTATTTTTGAAACTCTAGACCCGGTAAAATCACACCAAATTAGTCCCAAAGTATTCAGATCCGGACCGGATCTTCGGGTCGGGTCAGGTCATGTACACCCCTACTAGATGCTAATGGAATGGTTTATAGGTGGGGAAGTTTTGTACTTTTGTAACAACCCAGATTTTCAGTAAATAACTTTTCGAGTTTTGTATGTTGAAAATTCGCAAAATTCGAGTGATATAGTTAAACTTAATTTGATGAGCCGATTTTAAATATGTAGAAAAATAAATAATAATATTTTAAGATATTAATATTTTATTATAATAATATTTTATTATAATAGTATTTTATGATAATAATATAATAATCGGACTTAAAATCTGTCGATACAGATTAATGCTGATACTTTCCGATGAACGTAACTATACTAGGACATTCTTATAGATCTTTGATCGTCGAGATAATCATGTTACTAGTATCATATATACTAGTAGCTTATATGTTTACTCTAGCAAAATAAATATATGTGATTTGATACATCTAACTTTAGTAATTATCTCGCAAATGATATTTTATCAAGAACCCACCTTATGACTCACCTACTTAATGCCACTACCTCCCCATATTCAACTACCTCCTCCTTCATTTTTCCACCTCCATCCACAAAAATTCAAGAGAGAAAAAGAGAGAAAATAAGCCTTTACTTCCATGTTCTTCTAGCTTTTAAATTCGGCCACCTTTCTCCCTAAAATCTCAATCAAAATTCTAAACCGATTAAAGTGTTTCTCTCATCCTCCTTTTCATTCTCATACTAATTTTCATACGATAAGATGATATATGATGGTTATTCATCTTTCTTGAAGTTTCGGCCACGGCTAACTATAGAGAAAACTTGATGTTTTTTATGTTCTTACTTAGGAACTCTTATCTAGAAGTCTTGAGGAGTAAGGGACTATCAATTTGAACTTGAAAAAGGTGAGAAAATTATTCTTGAATCCTTGAAGAAGGTTTGTTTTTCATGATGTTCTTGAACTAAAAGTGAACTTTGATCGAAAACTAGACAAGAAAGTAAGTTAGAAAGTTCCATAGAGAGGACCGGTTTTGAGCCTTCAAAAGAGGTAAGGGTTTGGTTGAATTAATTGTGTGAAAAGTGTAAGTTTAATGTGTGTTTGATGAATTAAGGTTTGATGATTAAAATTGAGTGTTGAATATTTAGTGATGTTATTATGTTATTTGCAAGCTTAGAAATTCGATGTTCTTAAAATTTTCATGGCTGGTTTTGTATGGAGCTTTTAAGGAGCTTAATTTTAAGCTTGTTTAATGTGTTTTGATGTAGTTTTAATGGTTGAATTTTAGAGATAAATAATGCTAAAAAGAGGTTAAGGAAAAGCTTAAGAATATGTTGAAAATCAAAAAAAATTTGGTGAAGAACTTAAGCAAGCTTCCGATTTTATGAAGGAGGGACAAAAAGATGATTTGGCAACAAGGATACAATGGTAATTTGATAAAAAATTAAGGTCAAAATAGTCATTTAAGGTGCAATGACAATTTGGGTATTTAATAAAATGTGTTAGGACAAAATAGTTTAGGTAAACATATAGGGGTAAAAATATAATTAAGTAAAGTAGGATAGCAAAAATATAATTAACTAAAAATTTATGGACTAAAATATAATTAATTAAAAATTTAGGGATTAATTTATAAATAAGCAAAAGTTTAACAGATATAAATGTAATTAAGTTAAAAGACAAGGACATAATGGTAAATAGTGTAAAAGTTTAGAGACATAACGGTAATTATAATAAAAAATGTAGAAAGACAATTTAAAGTTCAAAATCTAGAGATTTTCTTCATAAAAAATATAGGGTAAGGTAAGAGAAGTGATAAAAGAATAACTAAGATATGAAAAGTAGAAAGAAGAAGAATAAATGATGTATAAGGAAATGAAAATAAAGAACTGAAAACAGAAAAAGAGAACAGAGGAAAGAGAATTAAGTTTTGAAAATAGAGAACTGATGACTAGATACTGAAAAAGATATTGGAAATGGAAAAGAGAACTGAATGATTAAATGTTCACCTGGCAAGGACGAGAATTTCGTCCCGCTTGCTCAGGGGACCTACTGTTAATGATTGAATTCGGAGATTACCCATGTACTGTTGATGATTAAAATCGGAAAAACCCACGTACTGTTGATGTTTGAAATCAGAAAAAACCCATGTACTGTTTAATTATAGAATTCGGGAAAATCAACGTACTGTTGATGATTGATCTTGAGGATACCCACGTACTGATTGATCATTGTTTCCTTTTGCGCATATATTATGGCGTCAAGCTTTGCAACGATTGCCGGTTTTCATGCACTGATGCTATTAACCATATTGACACATATGTACGTATAGTACACAAAGGGAAATCGCATCTGAGACTGGTTCTTAAGTAATGCCGGATTGTAGGGTATAAACCAATACGTAGCTCACGGCCTGCATAGAACAAACATGTATCATACTTGTTTGCAGTATTATTTCTGTGATCTTGTGATTTTGTTGTATGACTTGTTTGTATTAATGTTTGTGGTTGATCTATGGTTGTTTGTTGTTGTTGACTGGTTGAAAAGGTAATTCGAAATGCTAAACATAAAGGAAAAACTTTAAGAAATTATAAGAGACTATAAGAGTCAAAGGAAAAGGAATTTAAGATTGGAATAACTAGTAAGAAACTGAGATTGTCACAAAGTGAAGGAAAGTTAAGATCATATAACCTAGGGTCAAAACGAATACGCATGCGATTACCTTTACGCTAGAGCCTTACCCTAGGATCGATAAATGATTCGTTTCCTTTTGTTGGTACCCTGCTGGGAATCGTAGGCTCTCACCACCTTCCCTTCACTGTTCCTACAGGCGGAGCTAATGGAGTTACCCGCTAAAGAAGTGGTGTTACCCTTTTGTCACATCCCAGACTTGGAGTACATGTATGCTTAAAGACACTCGATATTATGTGAAGCTAAGGAGCCTAGAGTGTGTTTTTCCTATCCTTGTTAGTCTTTTTGAGGGGTAGGATTTATCTAGCCTGGGTTCCAAACTAAAGGATTTTTTAAATAGGCCAAGACTTAGGATGTCATGTGTATAGGTGAGTCTGTGCATATATATGAGTAGTGTTGTATGTTGAAAGAGTTTAAGTCAGGGTTAAAGTGTGTTACGTTTGAATAACTGTTGCTATTTTTATTTTCTAATTGTATGTATGTGGCTTATATGACTACCTTATATACATCTTTCTTTCTGTTTTATAACTTTTATTGTACATGGCTGATATCATTGGCAAAGCGTTTTACAAAAAATAATTACCGCGGTAACACGCTTACGCTTTAACAATGATTTAGGCTCATATATTAATTAATAGTTATAGTTCAAGGGAAGCAAATTAGTGATGCTTGGCTTCTAGTGTGATCATGACGTGCTAGAAGTTGGGTTATTACAGTTTATGGATTGGATTTAATCCGTAGATTCACTATTTTTGTGTGTGTTGCCTACGGTATCCCCAACTTGATAGTCAACAACTAATTTATCACAAATCTGAACTCTATTTAAGAGTTTGTCGCTGGTCAATGAGTTGTTGCATACACAAGGCGAGATTCGAACCCACACCCTTGCTTAAGTGGATGAGTGGGCTGATCACTCAACCAATTCAAGTTGGTTAGATTCGCGGTATTTATCCCCACCCGATCCACAAGATTATAGGATCGAATCTGATTTGATCCGCAGTTAAATAAGATTGGATCGCGAATTTCACATCTATATCCACAAATAAATTAACTCTCTTTAATATATAATATCAATAAGATATGTAAAACAACTAGTAAAATGATTAATAATATTGTATCATTGTAAAATTTTTACTTTAATTTATGTTATGATATAATGATGGTTATATAAATTTT